>NC_091177.1:4215700-4284591 GCF_040958095.1 Procambarus clarkii
TCGAGTCCAACACATGCAGAGGAGTCGTTTGAGGTCCCCGTTAGCGGAGTGTTTCTTGAGGTTATCTTGAGATGATTTCGGGGGCTTTAGTGTCCCTGCGGCCCGGTCCTCAACCAGGCCTCCACCCCCAGGAAGCAGCCCGTGACAGCTGACTAACACCCAGGTACCTATTTTACTGCTAGGTAACAGGGGCATAGGGTGAAAGAAACTCTGCCCATTGTTTCTCGCCGGCGCCCGGGATCGAACCCGGGACCACAGGATCACAAGTCCAGCGTGCTGTCCGCTCGGACGACCGTCTTGGGTAAGATTAGGCTTAGGCTTGTCGCCCAAACGACGCATGCGTACTGAGGCGCTTGAGAACGGCATGATGAGTAGCGGCGTTAAGTATTATATGTTTTTGCCTCGACTGTACAAGCCAATACGCCTTGTATAGTATCTTGTGTACGCCCGTAAGCCTTGTTGTACAGTCTGCTGTATTAATACATGTGACATAGAGAGGGATGGAATAGAGAGCTGAAGAGGCAGAAAGAGCGAGCAGCCTCTCACTAGGCTCCTCCACCGACAACAATGGCGGCTACTCTTTTTTCCTGTTTCATTCTTTCACATTGTGGCCGCGGCGGCGTGTTGTCGGCGCCTGGTCGTACTGACCAATTTTATACCTCGCAAATTTCGGGAAGTCAAGGTTTACTGGCACGGAGGCACACAGATAGGACGGTATTTGGTACTGTTTGTTGTTGGCGTTCGAGACTCTGATGGAAGAGATTTTGATGTGGGTCTGAGGCTCACTTTAATGTTGGTGCGCTGACTTGGGGTCTGAAACTCCATCTTCTCTTCGGGAAAAAAAGGCTTCGATGCGGCAATTTTTTGTAATTCACGACAATGCAATAATATTACTTTTTCCTCTAAAATGTGGCATTAGTGATTTAGTTACCGCGCACCGTTAGTCGAGTGAGGTATGGGTTTCAAGATTTACTGATCGTGGAAGGTAATTATGACACTACCTGTATAACTCTGGGTCATTGTTACCTTATTGCTGCCTAAGTCCATTAACTGCGCGAGTGCGGAGTGAAGACAGGCGCAACAAGAATGAACTAGCGAGTGCAAGAACGAGTGAGAGAACTGCAACTTGCAACTCGAGTCGCAGAACTAGGTGGTGGTGCAATATATATCAATTTAGATGTGGAGTGTGATTTCCTGCAAATCGTCAGATTGAGAAGATGGTTCTTGAGAATATTTGGTGATGCTTGAATGTTAGATGATGATGGTGACAGTGAACATGAGGCTTGGAACATGACATGATAGTGATCAGACATAGTGTGTGTAAGCAGGACACTAGAAGTGATAGCGAGGAAGGTCAAGTGGAAATAATTTGTGGAGTGTAGCCTATTTGTTTCCTTTTATATATAAAGCACAAAAGTATTAGCAACATAAAATATACCAGGTCCAGGTGTACCATCCCAGGTCTAGACTTCTTTGGACCGGTTAGTCTTGCGCAGGGTGCGCGCTGAGCTTGTCTCCGCTCGTTAGTAAGCAATTACTTCCACGGAAGTCCTGAATATTGAGTGTCCTCTGTGTGTGTGTGTGTGTGTGTGTGTGTGTGTGTGTGTGTGTGTGTGTGTGTGTGTGTGTGTGTGTGTGTGTGTGTGTGTGCAGGTGCGGTATTTCCCGAAGCTTGCGAGACGTGAGCGTTCATCGACACAGCCCAACACTTACTATTCCAGCAGCGCCAGCTTACGTAAATAATACCGCCAGTGGGTGTTCCGCCATCACGTGTGAGTCTGACTGTGTGTTAAACCTTGAAATAAAAGTTGTTCCACTTTTGCTCCTAAATGCAGTAGGACAGAGTGGAATAAATGCATCTTAAAAAGTTAATGTTGGATTTTGCTGCGTTACTCAGTGCCTGCTTACCTGCTTAATGGGGGTCTGGGAGTTCTACTTCCCAAGCCCGGCCTCGAGAGCTTGGTCCAACAGGCTGTTGCTTGGAGCGGCCCGCAGGCCCACTTATATCCACCACAGCCCGGTTGGTCCGGCACTTCTTGAAGAAAACTATCTAGTTTTCTTTTAAAGATGGGATCCCTGGATTTGAAAGTTCTCGTAATCCATCCTATCATTTTTCTGGCTGACGCAATATTTGCTTGGTTATGTTCCCTAACCGTTAGGCCGTCAGACATCATTATTCCCAAATTCTGTACATGCTGTTTTCCTACTATGGGTAAATTAGATTGTGTTTTGTACCTTGTATTATTTTTTTTTTATCGTAGCTGAGTACCTACCTTGAGATTACCTTGAGGTGCTTCCGGGGCTTAGCGTCCCTGCGGCCCGGTCGTCGACCAGGCCTCCTGGTTGCTGGAGTGATCAGGAGGCCTGGTCGACGACCGGGCCGCGGGGAAGCTAAGCCCCGGAAGCACCTCAAGGTAACCTCAAAGTAGGTACTAAGCTACGGTAAAAAAGACATTAAATTACCTGGTTAATGAGTACCTGGAATTTATCACTGTTAATCCTGTTATTTTCTGTTGCCCGGTCGAAAACTGTTATTAATATCTGTTTGTAGTTGACACTGTGAACCCGATCGCAGTGTTGCAATCACCGTCATACAAAAGTTAATATCTTTGATAACACATTTCGTGCAGTGTTGCAAGCAACTTGAGACAGTGCACAGTTAAGTCACAATTGGGGGGGTTCTCGCTCCCCCCCCCGTCCTCGTCCACCTCACGGCTAACCCATTGTTATGACTTATTTAAAGACTTGAGTGCACTTAGAGAGAGAAAAAATATATGCTCCCCCACTGTTTAATTATAGAATTAAATTATATTCAATTTTAATTTAAAGTTGCCTAATTATAGAATTAAATTAAAATTATAGAAGAAATTAATTTAATTAATTTAAAATATATGTGCTCCCCCATTGTTAAAATTATATAGTCATATAATGGTTTGGCGCTTTCCCCCTGATAATTCTCTTCCCCCCACTGTTTAGCTTAAGGTGGTCAGTGCTTGAATATTTTCTCAATAATTATGTTCGGTCGTCCCATTCTCGATATAATTAGCTAATGGTCTTAATTAGCACATAGAGGAACAGGCACAACCTGTTCTGTGGGCGCTTGATAATCACTGAGCCACAATTAGTGACTTGGTAAATGAGTGTGTTGAGAGTATGAAGATGGTGGGGCATTGGAGTCTTAAGATTGACCTTTATCGCCCCTGTACGTAAAGGTCACTCGTGTCGCACTCTCTTGTATCTGGTGGCGTACCTAGGGCCAGGCCTGGGACCCTCACAGTTCGCCATACCCCTCAATGGCACTCCTCTTCCAAGTTACTGTTCCTTCTCACCTGTCACACAATTCACTTGTTCCTTTTTAGAACTTTATTCCCTGCACCCATTTGTGCTGGTCGGTAGAGCGTCGGTCTGGCTTCATGCAGGTCGGCGTTCAATCCCCGAGCGTCCAAGTGGTTGGGGTATCATTTCTTCCTCTCCCGTCCCATCCCAAATCCTTATTCTGATCCCTTCCAAGTGTTGTATAGTCGTAATGGCTTGGCGCTTTCCCCCCTGATACTTCCCTCCCTCTTTGCAGCCATTTTCTCTACGTCCTCTACTTCCCTCGTACCTCCCTCTCTCCCCCCCCTCCTCTTTCTCTCTCTCCCCCCCTCTGTTTCTTCCCCCCCCTCTCTCTCCCCTCTTTCTCTCCCCCCCTCTGTTTCTTCCCTCCCTCTCTCTCCCCTCTCCCTCTCCCCCCCTCTCTTTCTCTCCCCCCTCTCTCCCCCCCCCCTCTCTCTCTCTCCCCCTTTTCTATTCCCTCTTGCACCCACACTCAGGCTTCCCATTCCCAACTCCTACGTTACCTTTCCCCACTTAATCCCCCCCCCCCACCACGCATGCGCCACCTCCGCAAATCGATCCGATGGAAAAAGAACAAAAAAAATATAATTACAAATAAAAACAATTAGTGTGGCGGCGGCGGCGCGCTCCTCGACGGCCACTGAAATATACATACAACTTTTTGGCGTCCGCACGTTTGGTTTTGTTGCCCGTGTTTGTGATTTGTTGCCGGCATTGTTTTTGTTCGACGTGGGGGAGGCCTTGTTAATGTGCGATGGTCGTGTGAGGGGTGAGTGGTACCATTGTTGGCCCCTCACTCATGCTGGCACGTGGCGAGTGTGTACGTGAAGGTGAGTGTACGTGAAGGTGAGTGTACGTGAAGGTGAGTGTACGTGAAGGTACCTGGAGGGACAGGTCCCAAATCTACACAGTAAAATAACAACGTACTGGAGTGAACGATATGGAAGAAAATGCAAGATTGAACCAGTGAAGAGCAGAGGTGCCATAGGCACAATCAGAGAACACTGTATAAACATCAGAGGTCCGCGGTTGTTCAACGTCCTCCCAGCGACTATAAGAGATATTGCCGGAACAACCGTGGACATCTTCAAGAGAAAACTGGACTGTTTTCTAAGAGAAGTTCCGGATCAACCGGGCTGTGGTGTGTATGTGGGCCTGCGGGCCGCCACAAGCAACAGCCTGGTGGACCAAGCTCTCACCAGTCAAGCCTGGCCTCGAGCCGGGCTTGGGGAGTAGAAGAACTCCCAGAACCCCATCAAGCAGGTATTAAGCAGGTCGGCCTCTAACTACATCTTCAAGTATTAACAGTCTCCGTGGTGTAGTGGTAAGACACTCGCCTGGCATTCCGCGAGCGCTTTGTCATGGGTTCGTATCCTGTCCGGGGAGGATTTACTGGGGGCAAATCCTTAACTGTATCCTCTGTTTAATGCAACAGTAAAATGTGTACTTGGTTGTAACAACGATTCTTCGCGGCGGGAATCGTATTCCAGGGACCTGCCCGAAACGCTACGCGTACTAGTGGCTGTACAAGAATGTAACAACTCTTGTATATATATATATATATATATATATATATATATATATATATATATATATATATATATATATATATATATATATATATATATATATATATATATATATATCAAAAAAGTATTTCTTCACTTGGCCTACTGGTTAACGAGCTTTGCCTAGATCTTTTGGATGAATTATCTCTATTAGGCTTCCTGATTGACTTCTGCATCATTTTAAGCTATTTCTACTAAATAAACATTAAAAAATATATGTTTAATATTATACAAGTGATAAATATGTTGATAAATCGTGCAAAAATATTGCAAAATGTGTCACGGGAAGTAGAACGCTTTTTACCAAATTTTCAAGCCTAAAAAAATTTAATGAAATTTTTTCAACCCAAAATATTGCAAATGCTGATGGTAAAATATTAAAAAAAAATATTACAAACTTTACTTTGAAAATATTACACATTTTGATCGCACAAAAACCCACTGCCAAATAAATAGTTTGATGAGCCCCTATTATCGGAGGCAGTTACCGGATATTAACGAGTATTACAACTCAGACTCGGCGTCCAGGATAATGTGAATAATACGAGAATGATCACCTTAAACCGGACTGTAAATTGAATACTTTCAGAGGTTCACTTCCCGACGCCAACCTTTTTTGGGGGGGAAACTTCCCGCCATACACACACCGAAACTACGACGTTGGTACAACGTTCGATCAAGTTTTGACATCACCTAACCAGTTATAACAACCAATATAGCAAGTTGTAACAACGTTCTAATACGTCATAAACACGTTAAGCCAAGATGTAACATCTATATTACAAGTTGTAACAAGCGGAAAATAGAGACAGTTTCGGTTTGTGTTTCCAGGGTTGTTCTTTCTGTCATTTGTTCAGCAACTTTGTTCTCTCCACGTGATTGAACAATTCCTCGTTCAACAGATTGAACAGTTCAATTCCTCGTGACACCTCGTAATGTGAACGACAACATTTCAGTCCCTTTTACTTCACCACATTCCTCTGTCCACCCAAACCTTGTACCATAATATATAAAGGTGGAAGCGAAGACGTTTCGCTCCATCTTGGATCGAAACATCGTGACTTCTTTGTTTTCCGATGTGTAGGTGGTTGTTATTTTTAGATTTAGCTACTCAGAACGAAGTGTCGATGTTGCACGGGCTATGATGAGCCCGTAAGGTTGTGTGTGGGGGATGTACCACACTTGTATACATTGAAGGTGCTGGAAGGTCAGGTTCCAAACATGTACAGTACAATAACAACATACTGGGGACATAATATATGGCATAGAATACGGAATTAAACAAAGGCGTGGAGATGACACAGATAACACAGAGAACACAGAGAACACTATGATAACAGTATGATAACACATAGAACACTATGGGCATCAGAGATCCAGCATGGCTCTTTAATTTAACCCGCACTCTCACAAGTCTAACCTGGCCCGGGGAGTAGAACAACCCGCAGAACCTCATCCAGGTACAATCCAGGTACAGATTCCTGCAGGATGTGCAGCATCTCCCTGTGTTGTGGTGGTGCTGCTGTAGGTCTTCGGACCACTGCAATCAACATCTTGACAGGTCACGTTATCATGGTCACAGATATCATGGTCACAGATATCATGGTCGCAGATATCATGGTCGCAGGGCGGGATTGGGGAGCAGAACTCCCGAAACTAACTACAGGTAAATACCAGGTAAACATAACGGAGTATATACAGGGCCTCACATTGATCCCACGTCGGTAAATATTGCAGATCTTTTCCAGAATTGGCGCGATACTGTTTCCGGCAGCTCTTTGGCAACTCTTTGACAACTCTTTGGCAACTCTTTGGCAACTCTTTGGCAGCTCTTTGGCAACTCTTTGGCAACTCTTTGGCAGCTCTTTGGCAACTCTTTGGCAGCTCTTTGGCAACTCTTTGGCAACTCTTTGGAAATGTATTCGTATATATCAGCGAGTTTTTATCTCGTCAGTAATTGGAAAACTATCACTTGCGTTCCGAAATTAAAGGAATATTATCACCCATGAAAATCTGCTTTTTTTTTTGTTAACAGCAAAAATTGGAATATTCTTTTGTTGCTACCACAGGTCGCTCTGATGATTGTAATGATTGTGGGCGTCCCTTGGTGCTCTGATTGTAATGATTGGTGGCGTCCCTTGGTACTGAGATCAATTTGATGATTGTTCAACATCCCGTTGATACTCTTGTATATATATATATTGTTCAGCGTCGTGTTCACCCGTGTTCAACACCCCAGCAGGTGTGTTCAGTCTTCTCTCGTGTGCACCCAACTTTTCTTGTGACAAGTTTGGTGGTGAGAATGGACTCCACCGCTCGTCTGAGACTTGGGAGAGTCTTTGGAAGAGGTCGTGGTGAGGAGAGGCTCTTGTTAGCGACGTCTCTCTTCCATCTCTTATTCTTGGAGACGTCTCTTTCCATCTCTTGTTGTTGTTGGAGATGTCTCTCCTCTCTCTCTTGCTGGTGAAAGGATTGTTATTTGTGGTCGAGGTCATTACTAAACATTACCACCACCAATACCCCCCACTTCTGACCTTAATAGGGGCAAGGCAGTTGCTGGAGGGGGCTGCCCGCCTGTGCTGTGCCCTGTGCTGTGCCCTGTGCTGTGCCCCACACGCCATGACAGGAGCTGCCGCTGGGAGGAGGACGTCCTCGTCCCACGCCCAATGAGACCTCAAACTTTTTAATCACGTTTTGTTTTTCCCTCAAGACAGAATTAAAATGTGAGTTGGTGAATTTCCGAGAGTTTGGGGGTGGCTTTGTTTTTGCACAGATTAACTCACTGGAGTAGGAGCGAATATGCCTGTCTGTGTGTGCTGTGTGGATCTTGCACTCTGGGTTCTTTGTGCTCTGTGGACTTGGTATTCTGTGTGTTCTGAAGCCAGAGTCACTCGTTCGACTTCATTCCGCCAGCAACCCTCCCCCCCCCTACACACACAACCCCCCCCCACCCCACATATTAATGTCATCAACACCCGCCTGTACACGACAGAACCATCGTTACCTTGTGTAGCGTCTTCAGACACTGTATTATACAATGATGTTGTAGCCTCTTCAGACACTGTATTATACAATGATGTTGAAGCCTTTTCAGACACTGTATTATACAATGATGTTGTAGCGTCTTCAGACACTGTATTATACAATGATGTTGTAGCGTCTTCAGACACTGTATTATATAATGCTGTTGTAGCTGTATACTCTATATAGTTTCTAAGTTACGTTGAAGACATAATACTTGGTATATCAGCAACCGGTATTCAGGCCGTAAATCAGCCTTGTTTTGGTGGTGGAGCGGCGAGTGAAAGTGGGTCGTCCCAGGAATACAAATAAAGACGTTTAATATATATATACACACACACATACATACACACACATACATACACACACACACACACACACACACACACACACACACACACACACACACACACACACACACACACACACACACACACACACACACACACACACACACAAACATACATACATTCAGTGTCCAGGTCGACCTTCACCTTCAGCGTCTCTCTCTCTCACATACACACACACACACACACACACACATACATACACACGCACACACACACACACACACACACACACACACACACACACACACACACACACACACACACACACACACACACACACACACACACACACACACACTACTAGCCTCACACGCTAGGTGTATAGATATACTCAATACTGGAGAGATAAATACGAAGGTTTGTGTGTATGCGTGTACTGTATATATATACACACACCTGTGTGTGTATATATATGTACATACTATGTGTGAGTACAGGTACACATACATGCATGTACTCTATGATTATATGTATATGCCTCTGTAAGTAGATATACACGGCTCTGTATGTGAGCATATATACATTCTTGTGTATGCATGTTCATACCTCTGTATGTATGTGTGTGTGTGTGTACCTGTACATAGGGGCGGGCAGTGAGGCACCCCTGGGTCATTCAGGCCTGCGAAACAGATATATGTAGGCGCAGACTACTAGACTACGTGACCAATGCCCCGAGGCATCTTCAATGTCGCAATCATGTCCACTCTGAGGCGGCAAGGGAAGAGAAGGAAGGTGCGGGAAAAGGAGATCAACAACAGCAAGATGGTGATGTGAGGTGATGGCATGTGATAGTGAGGGAACGTGAGGGGGGGGGAGGGAATGTTGACTTCTGAGGGAGGGGAGAGGAGGGGATGGAGAGGTAGGGTGAGGGAGAAGGCATGGGGAAGGGAGGAGGAGGTAGGAAAGTCCCCCGAAACCAGTCATAGAGTGTTCAGAACACGCTCATACCGGCCGGTCGTGGGAACCCCTCTTGCTCTCCACCCCCTCTTACCCCCTTCCCTGCTCCCCCCCCCCCCCCAAACCTCCCTTCCTTCGGCTGAAGGAACTGAACCTTACGACACTAGAGAAAAGAAGGGAGAGAGGAGATATGATAGGGACATATAAAATACTCAGGGGAATTGACAAAGTGGAAATAGATGAAATGTTCACACGTAATAATAACAGAACGAGGGGACATGGGTGGAAACTGGAAACTCAGATGAATCACAGAGATGTTAGGAAGTTTTCTTTTAGCGTGAGAGTAGTGGAAAAATGGAATGCACTTGGGGAACAGGTTGTGGAAGCAAATACTATTCATACTTTTAAAACTAGGTATGATAGGGAAATGGGACAGGAGTCATTGCTGTAAACAACCGATAGCTGGAAAGGCGGGATCCAAGAGTCAATGCTCGATCCTGCAAGCACAAATAGGTGAGTACAAATAGGTGAGTACACACACACACATCACATTACATTGACAGTTGAGAGGCGGGACCAAAGAGCCAGAGCTCAACCTCCGCAAGCACAAATAGGTGAGTACAAATAGGTGGGTGAGTACATTAGACGCCGGTGGCTGTGTGGATAACACGCTCGACACGTAATCCTGTGGCCCGGGTTCGATTCCCAGCGCCAGCAAGAAACAAAAATGGGCAGAGGTTCCCCTCACCCTGACGCCCCTGTTACCTAGCAGTAAATAGGTACCTGGGAGTAAGACAGCTGCCACGGGCTGCTTCCTAGGTGTGTGTGTGTGGAGAAAAAATTAGTAACAGTTGATTGACAGTTGAGAGGCGGGCCGAAAGAGCAGAGCCCAACCCCCAGCAAGCACAACTAGGTGAATATAACTAGGTGAATACAACTAGGTGCATACAACTAGGTGAATACAACTAGATGAATGCACACACGTGGAGCTCAGTGAAGCGTAGTGAGATCACCCGCTATGCTGCAGAGTTACACTTTCACATTTTTACACTGAAGGCAATCTTGCGGTAGTCATTCCCCGAGACGGTGTGGAAAGTGACAGTCTTTAGCCCCGTCGGCTCAGGAAGAGTACTGTGAATTATTCATTTTCAATCACTTGGATCGTCGTGGATTGAAACTCTGCCTCAAACATGCGAGACTCTTGCACTACCAACTATTGGTCCTGGTTGGTAGATCTGAGATCCGTCCTTATATTGAGTGTCCATGGCCTATAGCTGGTAGGGTAAGAGTGTCGTACTTTTGAATCACCAGTTCGAATCTCGGATGAGCCTGATGAATGAAATGGTATTACGGTCGTTGTAGATAAGTAAATTCATAGAGGTAGGAGGGGTGGGAAGTGGTGGTTAACCCCTATAACCTGGCCTCCTACAACCTGGCCTCCTACAACCTGGCCTCCTACGACCTGGCCTCCTACAACCTGTCCTCCTTACAACCTGTCCTCCTTACAACCTGTCCTCCTTACAACCTGCCCTCCCACAACCTGGCCTCCTACAACCTGCCCCCATACAACCTGCCCCCATACAACCTGCCCTCCTCCAACCTGCCCCCCTACAACCTGCCCTCCTATAACCTGCCCTCCTACAACCTGTCCTCACGAGCCCGTCCAGTAGTGGTGGTGGACCGTACCGTGACCACGAATGACATCAAAATATGCCAAATACGAATGTGCAAAGTAAAGACACAAAGAGTCATATGAGCTTTTACACTTACTAATCAGACGTGTCGCTCCTACGCCTTCCTGTCGCAAGTTTTGCGTGTATGTCAACACAGTTTTTTTCATTCTCTTGAATAATTCCAAATTCATTTTCATTTGGTGGAACTTGACGATGCGTGGGGTGGGTGGGGTGGGGGGTCCGTCGCATCTTTCATGCTCTGGTAAATGATACGATATTGCAATGTTATCATATTGGAATTTTTTGACGGTTTTCTTCGCTTGTTTTTTTTTCTCTGGTGGAAAATGTTGGAATGTTTTGTGGTGGTGGTGGTTCGAGGCTTATTTGAAGGGGGGGGGGCATTTCTGGCACGTTTAAATAGTTTACAATTATGGGAAATGAGGAATTTAATGGATTGTGAAATTGAAGGTCCTCTGGTCCTCTATTCTTCTCCCTTTCCTATTTCTTCTCTTCTCTCTTACTCTCTCCTCTTCCCTTTTTTCTGTCAAGCCCTTTTCTCTTTATCTCTTATCTTTTCTCTCATCTTGTCATTGTTGCCAGCTCTCTGCACACCTTCTGTGACCTTTCTCCGTCACGTGTGACCTTCCTCCGTCACGTGTGACCTTCCTCCGTCACGTGTGACCTTCCTCCGTCACGTGTGACCTTCCTCCGTCACGTGTGACCTTCCTGCGTCACGTGTGACCTTCCTGCGTCACGTGTGACCTTCCTCCGTCACGTGTGACCTTCCTCCGTCACGTGTGACCTTCCTCCGTCACGTGTGACCTTCCTGCTTCACGTGTGACCTTCCTGCTTCACGTGTGACCTTCCTGCGTCACGTGTGACCTTCCTCCGTCACGTGTGACCTTCCTGCGTCACGTGTGACCTTCCTGCGTCACGTGTGACCTTCCTGCGTCACGTGTGACCTTCCTCCGTCACGTGTGACCTTCCTCCGTCACGTGTGACCTTCCTCCGTCACGTGTGACCTTCCTGCTTCACGTGTGACCTTCCTGCGTCACGTGTGACCGCCAAGCATAGGTCGGCTGAGTTCCCTTCAACGGTGACTGGTAAAGACTTATGGATTTATTGAAATATTTCAGTCGGCTTTTTTTTTCCTCCATCTCTCACCCCTCCTCCCTTCTCGCTCCCCCCCCCATTCCCCCATCTCGCTCCCCCCCCATTCCCCCATCTCGCTCCCCCCCATTCCCCCCACCCCCCCCATCCCCCCACCACACGCCCAGAAAGTTTCCCTTTCGAGACGTTACTGAAGCATCATATTCCGAAAGTTTGTCGTGCACCCGACCAGTTTTTATTGGGTGTCGGTGGTCCAGCAGTTTGTTGCAGCTTCTCGTTTTCTGTTGTCGGTATCGACTACACCGTTAAGAATGCGACGTATTAGTCAGAAATAAAATCACCGTAATATTGGCGTTGTCCATGCACGGGCCTTGATATGTTAGGGGGGTTGGTTGGGTTCGTAGGTTTGTGGTCAGCAAAACTTTTTTTTTTTTACTGTGTCAAGAACGAGGTGATTTCCGAAGCCTCTTGTTAAATAATTGAGGCTTCTTGCTTCATTCGGGCTATTCATGCCCATGCCATCTCTTGGGTGCTTGTATACGCACTCTTGGGTGCTTGTATACGCACTCTTGGGTGCATGTATAAGTAGCAGTCAAAGGGGCAATAGTTGCAGTTATATTATAATTTATGTTTTAAATAACTTACGGAAGGATGGATCGAGCAGCCTGACATAGCAAGACCCAGAGTCGTGAGCGGCCCGCCAGACGACGCTGAAGGATACAGGTCCTACCCGACTATATTTGCTCTAAATGATAATAGGTATATAAATAGAAGCATTAATAAAACACGTAGAGCAAGCCGGCCTCAGAGGCACGATAGCAAGCCGGGCTCACAGGCACGATAGCAAGCCGGGCTCACAGGCACGATAGCAAGCCGGGCTCACAGGCACGATAGCAAGCCGGGCTCACAGGCACGATAGCAAGCCGGGCTCACAGGCACGATAGCAAGCCGGGCTCACAGGCACGATAGCAAGCCGGGCTCACAGGCACGATAGCAAGCCGGCCTCAAAGGCACGATAGCACCAGGTGTTGGAGGCTGGTGTAGAGACGAGGCCCCAGGCTGGTGGACTCTCCAACTAGCCTCAGACCCAACTCTCTCAACAGTAACACAATTATTCCATAGTAGAAGGACCATTCAACTCTACCAAACGCACTCAGTCACCATCCTCATCCTTATGCAGGCGATGAGTCACAGTATCGTGGTTGATGTTGACCAGACCACACACTAGAAGGTGAAGGGACGACGACGTTTCGGTCCGTCCTTTGCAACCCGTTCTCGCACTTTCGTATAGTCAATATTGACTTATTAAATACGTGCATATGTGACATACTAAACATACTAGTTTACCTTGAAAAGCTTCATAGAAAACACCGACCTTACCTAACCTTCTTAGTATGTTAAGATAAGCATTTTATTGTTTCGTAATTACAATTATTACTTAACGTATTTTAGGTATAGGTTAAGTCTTATCTTAACATACTAAGAAGGTTAGGTAAGGTCTGTGTTTTCTATGAAGCTTTTCAAGGTAAACTAGTATATTTAGTATATCACATATGCACGTATTTAATAAGTCAATATTGACTGGAAGAAAGTGCGAGAACGGGTTGCCGTCCTGGACCATTCTCAAGTCGATTGTGTGACTTGAGAATTGATCCAATTGTGTGACACACAATCGACTTGAATGGTCCAGGACGGACCGAAACGTCGTCGTCCCTTCACCTTCTAGTGTGTGGTCTGGTCAACATCCTCATCCCTCATTACCTGCATCTCCGCCTCCTGTCCCATCCCCTCTGTTCCCAAAACTTGTTGGGTCACCAAAGTTCCAAAGTTCGAAGGTCTGTGTTCGTGTTACGGGGGGACTTTAATTTGAGTAAAAATAAACTGAGCTTGTATAACAGAGAATGGTGAGGGGGGGACGATGTTTTAGAATTAGATGACGGCTTTGATAACATTATAAGAACCCACACGAGACAATGTTATTCTTGTTTGCTGGCCAAGAATGTGAACAGTGTGGGGGTGTAGTAGTCTGTAGGAGAGGTGATGTGAGATGAGGATGGGGGAGTGGGAGGGGTGAGGGTGGGGGGGGGTCACCAGGGTACAGGGGGCGAGCAGGGGGGGAGGGGGGTTCCTCAGGGCAGGGAAAGTAGACTGACAAGTGCTGGATACACCTGACTCCCAGATACACACATGTGGCTCTACTGTTTGTTTACAAATGACCCGTACTCACATCTCATACACCTGACTCGATGGCTTAATAGAGTTGGAGCTAATTCTAGAAACATTTAACGGAACCTGACGGAAAGAAGTGATTAGGTTGAAATAAGTTTACCTTTAAACTGGCGGTAAACTCGAGATACTGAGACTTTGGGGGGGCAGCCTCGGGGAGTGATCTCGGTAACGTAGGTGTGTCGAGGTCCTATTATATGCGTCCTTCTCTAATGCCCCCTTCAGTCTATCACCCCACCTTATGCTCTCTTCATTCTATATACTTTTCTTCTTCCCATCATTCTCTCTCTTCTCTCTATTCTCTCTCGCTCTCTATTCTCTCTCCCCTCCCTCCCTTGGGCACGATACCCGTCCAAATACCCATTTAGGGCACGAATACTCGTACCCAAACTTCCCAAAAGGGGCCTGACAGCTGCTGGGTGGACAGCGCTTCGGATTCGTAGTCCTGAGGTTCCGGGTTCGATCCCCGGTGGAGGCGGAGACAAATGGGCAAAATGTTTCTTTCACCCTGATGTCCCCCTGTTACCTAGCAGTAAATAGGTACCTGGGAGTTAGACAGCTGCTACGGGCTGCTGCTTCCTGGGGGTGGAGGCCTGGTCGTGGACCGGGCCGCCGGGGACACTTAGCCCCGAAATCATCTCAAGATAACCTCAAGATAACCCATTCTCATGTCTGACAGACATGAACATGGTGTTGAGAGAGGAGAGTTACCACTCTATCGTTATGTAAACAATGTCGTGTTGAACACATTAACCTGTAAAACTCAATGGTTTTTACTGCTGTTGCTGTTTGGTACCGTTGTTGTATTAACTTATTGATGTTATGGTGCTAATGTTATGAGTTTGTTCTCTGACGTTTGCTG
This sequence comes from Procambarus clarkii, assembly GCF_040958095.1. NCBI lineage: Eukaryota > Metazoa > Arthropoda > Malacostraca > Decapoda > Cambaridae > Procambarus > Procambarus clarkii. Next base: position 4,230,744 of record NC_091177.1, read on the forward strand.
CTTTTGTTGTAACTGCTGCAGGAAGTGGTAGGTGGTGGTGGTGGGCTGGTAGGTGGTGGTGGTGGGCTGGTAGGTGGTGGTGGTGGGCTGGTAGGTGGTGGTGGTGGGGTGGTAGTGGTGGTGGTGGGTGGTAGTGGTAAGTGGTGGTGGTGGTGGTGGTGGTGGGGTGGTAGGTGGTAGTGGGCTGGTGGTGGTGGGCTGGTAGGTGGTGGGGTGGTAGTGGTAGGCTGGTGTAGTGGTAGGTGGTGGTGGTGGGCTGTTGGTGGTGGGCTGGTAGGTGGTGGGGTGGTGGTAGGCTGATGTAGTGGTAGGTGGTGGTGGTGGGCTGGTAGGTGGTAGTGGTAGGCTGGTGGTGGTACTGGGGCTACCAGCGTTCCACAAGACACTCCGGGAATCTACCACAACTACTCTCATCACCCTAAACCTAGACGAGGGAATTTACTGAGGCAAATGTTCAGTAACATCCATCTACGGACTCGCCATAGCCCGTGCTACTTGGAACTTTTTCTTCTAGGTAGCGAATCTTGAACAACATCACTAACATCATTGAACATTTCTCATTTACATGACAAAATGAACTTGTAAATTGAATTGTGTAATTTATCGTAAAATCCCCCTCCCCCCCCCCTCTCCCGAATAATTTAATTTCATTATTGATATTCATACTAATAAAAATTTAATCGCCGTGACATTATTTCGCAATATAAAAATTAATAAAATATTGTATATTCAATCCATAAATTATTTAACTTGTTCGGGTTAAAAATAAAAGCTATTCAAAGCCCTTAAAATATTTGAAAAGTGATGATGGACTTTTTGTATATTATTGTGTTTAGGTGAAGGCCATATTTGTATAATTTTTTTTACAAAAATTCAACATAAAAATTATTTTCCGATTTTCTGTTTATTGGTCCATATTTGTGTGTGTCAATGTTGGTGCTTTAATCTGTGATTGTGTCGCCTGTGTGTGTGTGTGTGTGTGTGTGTGTGTGTGTGTGTGTGTGTGTGTGTGTGTGTGTGTGTGTGGTAGGCCTTGGGGTGGCGGGGGGGGGGGGGAATGGTTGTGTTGAAGAAATATATTTAGTCAACCTGGTGACCTTGTTGCCTGCCCCCCAACTTCCCTCCACCGGTTTTCTGCCCCCCCTCCCCCCCCTCTCTCTCCCCCCTCTCTCCCCCCTCTCTCCCCCAACACCTAAAATTACCCCATCCACAAACCCCTGTGAGACAGTGAGAAAAATAGACGCGCAATTGGGAGCCGGTCGGCCGAGCGGACAGCACGCTGGACTTATGATCCTGTGGTCCCGGGTTCGATCCCAGGCACCGGCGAGAAACAATGGGCAGAGTTTCTTTCACCTTATACCCCCTGTTACCTAGCAGTAAAATAGGTACCTGGGTGTTAGTCAGCTGTCACGGGCTGCTTCCTGGGGGTGGAGGCCTGATCGAGGACCGGGCCGCGGGGACACTAAAAAAAGCCCCGAAATCATCTCAAGATAACCTCAAGATAACCCTACCCTACCAACCAACCAACCAACCAACCAACCAACCAACCAACCAACCAACCAAAACTCACCCAAACACCTGCCTAAACCCAGCCACTTATTGGCCGGGAAGAGATTGAGCAATAAGCCCATGACCTTTGGCCCAGCTGGTGGGGGTCCCGGGCACTCCCGGGTGCTGGGCGCGCCCCACACACACTCCACTGTTGTTGCTGCTTGTCTGGTCTGCTCCTGTTGTGGTTGTTACACCAGGCTCCGTTGTTTACTTGTACGACTGGCACCACTTGTTTACCTGTATGACTGGCACCACTTGTTTACATGTATGACTGGCACCACTTGTTTACATGTATGACTGTCACCACTTGTTTACCTGTATGACTGGCACCACTTGTTTACATGTATGACTGGCACCACTTGTTTACATGTATGACTGTCACCACTTGTTTACATGTATGACTGTCACCACTTGTTTACCTGTATGACTGGCACCACTTGTTTACATGTATGACTGGCACCACTTGTTTACATGTATGACTGGCACCACTTGTTTACATGTATGACTGGCACCACTTGTTTACCTGTATGACTGGCACCACTTGTTTACATGTATGACTGGCACCACTTGTTTACATGTATGACTGGCACCATATTGTCAGCGTCACTTGCTTTGTTTGAAGTCATTTTACAAACATTTTTATTCGTCATTCCTATCCCCTCCCTTTCTTGATTGACTCTCTTCTGTTTGTCTCTTCCCCCCTTTCTTCTTTGTCTTCCTCCTCCTCCTCTCTTTTATTCCTTGCTTGATTTGCCACCTCTGATATTTTATTTTTCCTTTCTTTCTTTCCTCCTTTTATGTTTCCCTCATTTGTATTTCTCTCATTTTTATGTTTCCCTGATTTTCATATTTTCCTCGTTCTATATTTCCTTGGTTTCAAATTGTCTGTGTTTTATATTCCCTCGGTTTATATTCTTTCCCTCTCGTTCCCAATCTGGTTGCAGACGGGATACAATACTGCCCAATATGCTCTGCTCCCCACTCCCTCACGTACAGAGCTCCCCACTCCCCCCCACACACAGCTCCCAACAACCCCCACACCCCAACAACCCCCACACCCCAACAACCCCCACACCCCAACAACCCCCACACCCCAACAACCCCCACACCCCAACAACCCCCACACCGTGTTGTGACACTGGTACACGGACCGTCTGTCAGAGACGTGCTGGAATTTTTCACGTAGTATTTTGCCGTGGAAAGTGCAACCATTTTGACCGGGCGGGATCCTTTGTGTGTGTGTGTGTGTGTGTGTGTGTGTGTGTGTGTGTGTGTGTGTGTGTGTGTGTGTGTGTGTGTGGGTGTGGGGGGGGGGAGGGTGGTGTTGAAGCTGGAACAGGTGTGATGGTATCGGCACAGGTGTCAAAGGTCACTTGCCCTACGCGGGGAGCATTGCTTACCTTTCTCTCCCTTTCTATCGTTACCTTCCTAACAGTCCTTACCCATCTCACCCATTCCATGCCCCTTACGCGTCAGTGGTGTAATAGTTCTTTCTGGCATTTCTGACGCCTCATCTCCTTTACCAGGGGAGTTCGACGGGTTTACCATAGACCGTGCTGCTTGGAACCTTTGGCTCCCAACAGCTGAATCTCAAACAACTACAACAAATAATTTGTGCCTCATCTGCGTGTCTAGCTACGAAGCGTGTCCTGTCGTCTGTCTCTGCTGTTTCGATGCACAAAAGTATTTTATAAATCTGGATCATGTCTCTGTCTTCCACCATCAAGTGACATCAGATTTAGCTGCTTATGCCCAATAGGTGCCGCTTTCCACCACCAGTGGGAGCCGGTCGGCCGAGCGGACAGCACGCTTGTGATCCTGTGGTCCTGGGGTCGATCCCAGGCGCCGGCGAGAAACAATGGGCAGAATGTCTTTCACCCTATTACCTAGCAGTAAAATAGGTACCTGGGTGTTAGTCAGCTGTCACGGGCTGCTTCCTGGGGGTGAAGGCCTGGTCGAGGACCGGGCCGCGGGGACACTAAAAGCCCCCGAAATCATCTCAATATAACCTCAAGATCCACTTATATTGAACTAATGTGCTCTAAACTTGTGTAAAACATTTATGAATACCAAATGTTGAATCTGAATTGACAACATATTAATATATATCACAACACGAATTGTAAGCTACATGTTCTCCAGTGTATACCAATGTATGTATATTTTACACTGTAGTATACATTGTTCACTCCAGCCATAATTGTAACGATTTGTGCGTTATGAATACCGTCATGGATTCTGCACCGCCTTCCCTTCCCTGTCTGATATTCGTCGCTGTATCATTGGATTCCAATAGTTTTGTCAAGACCGACCTCGGCTCCCTCGACCCCCAGCCAATCACCTTTTTTTTTGGTATATATCCTTAGGGTTGTGTCCTTCCAGCCTTCTTTACGGGCTCGCTATAGCCCGTGCTACATAGACACTTCGTTCTGAGTAGCTAAATCTGAGCCACAACGTCCTTCCAGCTTAGTGACAGTTTTCTTCTATGATGCTTTGAAGATTAAGGCAGCGTCTGGGATCCTCTCGGACGTAGGTTCGAATCCTCGTCACGGCAGTAAATACCTAGCAGTAAATAGGTACCTGAGTGTTAGTCAGCTGTCACGGGCTGCTTCCTAGGGGTGGAGGCCTGGTCGAGGACCGGGCCGCGGGGGACACTAAAGCCGGAAATCATCTCAAGATAACCTCAAGATAACGGCCCTTGTGGATTTGTTCGTGCTTCGAAGAGTATATCGTGAGTGGGACGTAGTAGGACCTTTTCTGCAGTTTCGGGGATCGTTGTGAACCTGATTTCAGTCCTGATCAAGTCCCTTGGAGCCTTACCTGACCTTCCGGAACGCCTGCTACCTGGTCCAGCTACTGGAGGTGTCGTGTCGTTACTGTCCGTTGCTCCGGCTCCACTTGAAGGACTTTGTTTTCCTGGTGTGGGAAACATATATAGTCGCCGTAGATAGCAGGCTGGTGAATAGCACGGTGGCCGAGTGAGAAGTTTTTGCTTGTGTGTGTAGTGCTGTGGGTTTTTGGGTGGAGCTGTGGGTGGTGCTGTGGGTGGCTGTCGGCGGTGCCAGTGCAAATAGTTAAGTATCAGTGCAGGAGCAGAAAGCAGCAGGGTGTGGCAGGCGGTCGTCTTTAACACCCTCCCCGCCCTGCCCCGCCCCGCCCAGCCCCGCCCCGCCCCGCCCAGCCCCGCCCCGCCCCGCCCAGCCCCGCCCAGCCCCGCCCAGCCCCGCCCAGCCCCGCCCCGCCCTGCCCCGCCCTGCCCCACCTCTTCTTTAATTCCCCCCTCTCATCCCTGCCCCACCTAACCCTGCCCATCCACAGCCTGCTCTTCTACCCCCCCCCCCCCCCGCCCCGCCATTCCCGACCCAGCACCTGTCCACTATATAATACATGCTGTGAGGCTGCGGTCTGGGGATAGGAAAGAGGAGCTGAGGATAGGGTGAGGCTCATGGACAGGGTGAACGCTGGGACGCAGGGCAGGGTGAACGCTGGGACGCAGGGCAGGGTGAACGGTGGGACGCAGGCCAGGGTGAACGGTGGGACGCAGGGCAGGGTGAACGCTGGGACGCAGGCCAGGGTGAACGCTGGGACGCAGGCCAGGGTGAACGCTGGGACGCAGGCCAGGGTGAACGGTGGGACGCAGGGCAGGGTGAACGCTGGGACGCAGGCCAGGGTGAACGGTGGGACGCAGGGCAGGATGAACGCTGGGACGCAGGCCAGGATGAACGCTGGGACGCAGGCCAGGATGAACGCTGGGACGCAGGCCAGGGTGAACGCTGGGACGCAGGCCAGGATGAACGCTGGGACGCAGGTCAGGGTGAACGCTGGGACGCAGGCCAGGATGAACGCTGGGACGCAGGCCAGGGTGAACGCTGGGACGCAGGGCAGGGTGAACGCTGGGACGCAGGCCAGGGTGAACGCTGGGACGCAGGGCAGGGTGAACGCTGGGACGCAGGGCAGGGTGAACGCTGGGACGCAGGGCAGGGTGAACGCTGGGACGCAGGCCAGGGTGAACGCTGGGACGCAGGGCAGGGTGAACGCTGGGACGCAGGGCAGGGTGAACGCTGGGACGCAGGGCAGGGTGAACGCTGGGACGCAGGGCAGGGTGAACGCTGGGACGCAGGGCAGGGTGAACGCTGGGACGCAGGGCAGGGTGAACGCTGGGACGCAGGCCAGGGTGAACGCTGGGACGCAGGGCAGGAGAGGGCAGTTAGGAGCCTGGAATTTGGAACAGACGTGAGAGAGACTAATGATCTCCTTTCATCTCCACTGCAACAGCATCCATCATTTAGAATTTACTAAATTGGGAACACGAGAGAGAGAGAGAGAGAGAGAGAGAGAGAGAGAGAGAGAGAGAGAGAGAGAGAGAGAGAGCAGGGTGCAGGGTATAAAGAGACAGAAACGAATGAGAGAAAGCGAACGAGAGAGCGAGGGAAATTGAATGAGAAAGTGAGAGAGAACGACCGAGCGAGCTAGATAAATTGAGAGAGAGAGAGAGAGAGAGAGAGAGAGAGGGGGGGGGGGGAGGGAGGGAGGGAGCCAGGGTAGGGCAGGTCTAACACTGAGGGCCCAGGTGGTGGTGGGATAAGACTTGCAGGTGGCCAAAGTTAAACACCAAATAACACACATCAACACTAAAACACTCTAAACAAACGCTACTCTGCCAACTGCACACACACACACACACACACACACACACACACACACACACACACACACACACACACACACACACACACACACACACACACACACACACACACACACACACACGGCACCCCAAGCCCGGCCCAGCATGGGACCCAGCTTGTATTGTGATAATTTGATGACCAAGCCTGTTACTTGCAGCGGCCCGCAGTCCAGCATATGCATTATACACGATATGGTGGTTAACAATGTATACGACCAGGTCGAGGATCACCCAACACCTTCCTTGCCGAAGCGGCACCCCCAGGAAGGCCTTAAGGTCCAGTTGGATACCAGATAAATGTGTCTGGAGTCCTTCCCTGTTGTGGGTGCTGGTGGCTCAGTAGGTGGATCTGGTATTTGTAAGTGAAGTCACAATAGTGTGATGCATCTGTGAGGAAATCTTTGGAGCGGGTCCATGGGAACACCTGTGGGGCGACCTAGAACCAGACCGGTTCTTGATTACCTGCTTGATGTGGGTTCTGGGAGTTGTTCTACTCCTCAAGCCCGGCCCGAGGCCAGGCTTGACTTGTGAGAGCTTGGCCCACCAGGCTGTTGCTTAGAGCCGGCTCACATATGCACCACAACCCGGTTGGTTGGTCACTGCCTTACTCAAAAGATTTTCCCCGCCCCACCTGGGTACTGTGTTGACCAGACCACACACTAGAAGTTGAAGGGACGACGACGTTTCCGTCCGTCCTGTACCATTCTCAAGTCGATTGTGATGGACTAGAGAATAGTCCAGGACGGACTGAAGCGTCGTCGTCCCTTCACCTTCTAGTGTGTGGTCTGGTCAACATACTTTAGCCACGTTATTGTGACTCATCGCCTGGGTACTGTGTCCCCGCCCCACCTGGGTACTGTGCCCCTGCCCCACCTTACCACTGTACTCCCGTTCTTATTTCAACAACCAACATGTTTACAGTAAAAATCTGAGAACACCATTCCATCCCTCCGTTCTATCCCAAATCCTGACCCCCTTCCAAGTGCTATATTAGTCGTAATGGGTCGGCACTTTACCCTGACAATCCCCTTCCTTCCCTCATTGCGTTCAGTATGCAACGCAACTCTCGTCTACATTGCTTGCACAATAATTTTTGTATGTCATTATGCGAGGAATGTTGCCATGAATCGTAGCACACATTGTTGCCATACCTGCAGGTGGTCGCTGCCTGCTGTGCTTCCTGCTCAGGTCCAGTATGGCGCGTCACAGGTGCCGGGATTCCTGCCCTGAGCTGATCCTTGTCCGGGATCACCATCCTTCTCTCCCCCTCACAACCCAGCCATCACCAGGACACATTGTCTATGCACCAGTGTCCTTACCCCTTAGGTCATTAATGGGTGACTGTTTTAATAGGCGTCTGGCCTCACGCTTCAGGGCGACCTATTGCGGTCCTGTACGTGTGTGTGTTTTCCTGGGGGAAAAGCGAGGGATTTATTGACTTCAGTTTGGCTGTTGAATACGTCGATGAAATAGGGACGATGTGTATATGGAAAACTGTTATAAAATTATTAGTTTGAAGTGTGCGTTTTGTGTTGAATCAGACTTGTGGGAGATGGAGGGTGGTGTAGCTAGCAGGTGGTGTAGCTAGCAGGTGGTGTAGCTAGCAGGTGGTGTAGCTAGCAGGTGGTGTAGCTAGCAGGTGGCGTAGCTAGCAGGTGGCGTAGCTAGCAGGTGGCGTAGCACACAGGTGGCGTAGCACACAGGTGGCGTAGCACACAGGTGGCGTAGCACACAGGTGGCGTAGCACACAGGTGGCGTACCACACAGGTGGCGTACCACACAGGTGGCGTATATGGCCTTTACCCGCAGTTCTTACCTACATTACGCAAGCCATGTACAGCGACCAAGAGACGGGTTCTTGTAGATCTGCCACACCCAACTCCTCCTCCTTCTCCTTGTTCCTTTCTAACATTATTTCTCCACCTCCACCTTGCACCACATGGTGATTGGACTCGCCAGGGTCGTTAGCACCTTTGTCTCAACGGTTCGCCCTAATTATACTACGTCAAGTATTGTGCTGCTCCGGACACGACTATACACAGTACGCTCTTGGTGGTTTTATGTTTAGTATAGTGAAAAATTATGCATAAACGCTGTGCTTCTACCCCTAGAAGCTCTATGACTACTCTGTGACTACTTTGTGACTACTGTGACTACTCTGTGGGCCCTGACGCGACTTCTGGCGTCACTGCAGCCAATTCTGGCCAGCGTTCCCAAACGTCAAGATACTGTCGTGCTAAAGTGCCCCCTTTCTATCGTACCAGAGGACCTCCACGGACAGAAAACGGACCATTACGTCAGTTTCCCGCCAGCCGCTACCATTTTCTGGTACGATAGTTTTTGGGTCTCGGGTAGAGTGTGTACGTGAGGATGCGACGAGGTGGTGTTCTAAGGGCGTGTTGAGAGCTGCCTTCCTGCGCATTCTTCCTCATATTCTTTCTCGTATTCTTTCTTTCTTTCTAGCCTTCTTATTCTTCATTCTTGTCATGTTTTCTTTTTTCTTCTCAATCTTAATTTTTTTATATTTTCTCCTGCTTATTCTGTCTCTCCACGTCTGTGTCTCATTCATATTCTTCTCATCGTTTTTCCTCATTCTTCTTTGCTTTCTCGTTCTTGTTCTCTCATTATCATATCTCCTCTTCTCGTTTTCTATTCATCTTTTATTTTTCTAACTTTTTCTCATTATTCTCTTTGTTCCTTCTCATTCATTTTTTATCTTTTCTCATTCTTTTCCTCAGCATTCTGATTATTTCCTTATTCTTATCATTCTTTCCATTGTTTTCTTATTCTCTTGTTCTTTCTTTTCACTGTCTCCTACATTCTTCTCTTCTTTAATTCCTGTTCTCTCTTCCAGCACCAATAAGTGTCTCTTCAGTCCTTAACCACAAGTGTTCACTGTTCACCAACCACACCACGAGTGTTCACTGTTCACCAACCACACCACAAGTGTTCACTGTTCACCAACCACACCATAAGTGTTCACTGTTCACCAGCCACACAGCAAGTGTTCACTGTTCACCAACCACACCACAAGTGTTCACTGTTCACCAACCACACCACAAGTGTTCACTGTTCACCAACCACACCACAAGCGTTCACTGTTCACCAACCACACCACAAGTGTTCACTGTTCACCAACCACACCACAAGTGTTCACTGTTCACCAACCACACCACAGATCATGATCAGAACAATCTGGACACACATACATGAACAAAATAACTTTGACGTGACTACTCAAGACGTGACTACTCAAGCACTTAACAATATTCAAGATCACATGAGATCATGTCTCACGATGGGCCCCATACTACGGGCTCGCCATAGCCCGTGCTACTTGGAACTTTATGTTCCAGGTAGCCACGGGGGAAGGGGGGGGGGAATTTTTTCTCCCTGGGGGAGAGGGGGGGGGGAGAGGGGGGGTTGTTTGCCCCTAACAATGACAATTGGCTTCTCTTAACTGCCAAAAACCACCAAGTTTTCAATGTTTGTGATCTAACGCGGCCAAATTGTTATTTTGAACACAACTGCAGCTGAACATTCCTCCCAAACAAAAGCATTTGTGCCGTGTTCATCATGAGAAGGTAATACATTCGCCCCGTACGGTTGTATTTAAAATGTTAATTCCACTGGGCTTTTGTTGTTGGTAAGATGCATATTCGCCTCATTAGGGTGCATAATTCTCCCCCCCCCCCCCTCACTATGAATTAGTATATTGTAATGGGCGCTTGTTAAGCTGTAATGTTTACCAACATTTCACACTAAATTTAAATGCAACATTGTGTTATACTCATATTATATGTCTCAACCGCCATATAATATGAGTATAACAATTGTTCATTCTGCCCCCCATTCACGTTACTCTTGCTCCCCATTTTGTTGTACCTGCCTGCCTGCCTCACAGTGGTGATTACAACTGTGAAGGGGGACAAGAATGTGGTGTCCAGCGTGACCACAGCCCCAAGGATAGCTTCACCTTTGTCATCTCGACCTGTAAGCCAAGAGGATGTCCTTGGACGATAACGTACTGGGTCCAGTTGCCCAGGATATCTTAGTTATCTAGTTAGAGGTTATTATACATCCCAGTGAATGGACACATTCTCCAGGTTGAACCAACTACCACCTGTTTTGAAGGAGGTGAGAGAGAGAGAGAGAGATAGATAGAGAGATAGATAGAGATAGATAGAGATAGATAGAGAGAGATAGAGAGAGATAGAGAGAGATAGAGAGAGATAGAGAGAGATAGAGAGGGATAGAGAGATATAGAGAGATATAGAGATATAGAGAGATATAGAGAGATATAGAGAGATATAGAGAGATAGAGATAGAGAGATAGAGATAGAGAGATAGATAGATAGATAGATAGATAGGTAGATAGATAGATAGATAGATATGTATATAATCTATAAGAAATACTGGGGGGGGGGGGCCGTTTGAAAGGTTGAATATTGCTGTTCTTGCGAGTGTGTCTATAAGGTACAAATGCTAACACACCCTGGCTTATCGGGCCATCAACTCGGGGTGAGACCGGGCCGCTATAGCGATGATACATGGTGGGGTGAGACCGGGCCGCTGTGGCAATGATACACGGTGCCATTTGGAGGTAGACTCGAGGTCCAGGTAAGAACCACTAGTGGGGACTGAGGCTACCTTCCAGCAGGCCATGGCTGGGTACGTAGCTTCACGTACCCATCTGTCGGCACGAATGCCATCAACTGTCCGTGCGTGTGTGCCACGGACGTGTCCGTGGCACACACCCCACACTACCCCTAGGCTCCCCCACACTACCGCTAGGCTCCCCCACACTGCTCTAGGCTCCCCCACACTACCCTAGGCTCCCCACACTACCCTAGGCTCCCCACACTACCCTAGGCTCCCCACACTACCCCTAGGCTCCCCCACACTACCCCTAGGCTCCCCCACACTGCTCTAGGCTCCCCCACACTACCCCTAGGCTCCCCCACACTACCCTAGGCTCCACACACTACCCTAGGCTCCCCACACTGCCCTAGGCTCCCCACACTACCCTAGGCTCCCCACACTACCCTAGGCTCCCCACACTACCCTAGGCTCCCCACCTCCCTGCCTGCACCTCCATGTGAGTAATGGGAGAGAGAAGATAAACGATGTTTTGCCTTAGCTGCTTTTATTACGTGTCTCTGGCGGAAGCAGGATAACAGTGTGGGTGATTGTGGGTGATTGTGGGTGTGTGCTTGTGGGTGATTGTGGATCAGCGAGGGGTAACAACAATGGAAACTGCAGGAGACGACGTATTAGCTCATATTATTCCCCTTGTATTACCACCTAGTAACCCTGTTACCTAGCAGTAAATAGGTACCTGGGAGTTAGTCAGGTGTCACGGGCTGCTTCCTGGGGGGGTGGAGACCTGGTCGAGAACTGGGCCGCGGGGGACACTAAGCCCCGAAAATCATCTCAAGATAACCTCAAGATCTCAAGAAACCCAGAGATGATGATCGTTTCAGTCAAACGACCCAACTTCCCAGTAATTTGTTCGGTCGTTAATAATATTTGCCTCAAGGAAAATTCTGAGTCCTAAATTTGTATACATTGTTGCTTAATTTGTTTGCTTGATTTGTATTCATTGTTTCGTACTTCCTTTTGAGATGTAGTTTTCACCTTGATAATATTTCGCTTATATCCTTTCATCCTTTCGTATAATCTTCTAGTTTAGAACATGTATATTGAACTTTCCTAATCTCTCTTAATAATGGAGTTTTATAATTTCTTGAATTAATTTTAGTATCCTCCTTTGTACGCGTCTATGAAAATGCTTATGTAAATGCTCTGTATCTATGTAAATGCCTGTGTAAATGCCTGTGTAAATACCTATGTGTACACAATGCCCATTGTGAAGTAGTGAGCCAAATTAAACTGCTTAATCTCAGTGGGCCACATCGAAGGCAAGGTAATGCTAACCTTGGATATCTTATTTCTAACTCTTCTAGATATGAATCCTGATATCCTATGACTTCCGGATCTTTCTCACATGCAGATTTGACAATTTCAGCATTGTGCAGGTGATATCTGACTACTCTTTAGAATATAATAGTTATATATGTGTTAGCATTAAACTGCATCTTGTCAATCATTCGTCTGTTTTCAGTTTGACCTAAATCATCTTGTAGCGATTTTGATCCTTCTGAGTTTATTTTTAGCCCAATTTTTCTATCATCTGCAAAGTTGCAAATATTGCTTTTAAATCTCGTGTGTGTAAATCGTTTATGTAAATGGTAAACAACAGAAGTCTCAGGATAAAGTCCTCAGGCACGGAACTTGAAAATGATTACAAGTGACAGGATGAACAACCCAGCGGGGTTTCTTCCTATTGGGGAGTGTTGTACATGCTGCTATGGCGGTATGTCCACTCACAGGATGAGTGGCGCTGCCCAATACTGTCACTATGGCGGTGTGTCCACTCACAGGATGAGTGGCGCTGCCCAATACTGTCACTATGGCGGTGTGTCCACTCACAGGATGAGTGGCGCTGCCCAATACTGTCACTATGGCGGTGTGTCCACTCACAAGATGAGTGGCGCTGCCCAATACTGTCACTATGGCGGTGTGTCCACTCACAGGATGAGTGGCGCTGCCCAATACTGTCACTATGGCGGTGTGTCCACTCACAAGATGAGTGGCGCTGCCCAATAAACTCGCCCCTCGGGGCAAAATTTAAATTTAATTGAAATGGTTTTCCCACTCAGACCTCATTCCATTTATGCTAACTCACTCTTTTGAAATAAACTTAGCCTAATCCACCTTAGGGTAACCACTCCCCTTCACAATTGTGTCTACTCTATCTTTCTAACGAGTCCTTCGCGAGACACGCAGTCAAAGCCTTTAGTAAAGTCAAGGTATGAAATGTCACAATCCTTTCCACTGTTCGCTGCTTGAAATACACTGAACTAAAATCATGGTAAAGTTGTTAATACGAGCCGTTCAAGCAAAACTAGTAAAACCGTGACTATTCGGTTATTCATCATATCAACGAAAGGTTTTGGCTGTTGTTGACCAGACCACACACTAGAAGGTGAAAGGACGACGACGTTTCGGTCCGTCCTGGACCATTCTCAAGTCGATTGTTATCAAGTCGTTTTGGCTGTTATCAATTCAGGCAATTTTTTCTGCAATAGACATTAAGTTTGGCTTGCAGTGATCTGTTTATCTTGTTAGATGTGGGGACCACGTTGGCAGCCCTCCAGTACACCGGTACTGTGCTCCACTCTTAATGATTTATTAATATGCAAGACGAGTATTCAACTCTAAAGGGAATGTTATGAAGATATTTTTGGATATCATGAAATAGGAGTGGAGGGGGGGGGGGAGGGGGGATGCTGTAGAAGGTGAAGAGATTTTTTCGCGATATCCTCCTGGAAAATGACTTTTGCGATATCCTGCAGGAAGCAGTTTCCCAGGATGGTGTAAGAGGAGACGGGTGAGAGCGCAGCAACCCGTGAGAGAGAAACAGACACTTACCTGCTTGATACCTGGTTGATGGGGTTCTGGGAGTTCTTCTACTCCCCAAGCTCGGCCCGAGGCCTGGCTCGACTTGTGAGAGTCTGGTCCACTAGGCTGTTGCTTGGAACGGCCCGCAGGCCCACATACCCACCACAGCCTAGGCTGATCCGAAACTTCTCTTAGAAAACAGTCCAGTTTTCTCTTGACTTGTCAGGACAATCTGAATGTTGTAAGTGCCATACCCAATGCCGCCAACAATATCTCCTCTCACTTTTGTAAGCATCTTAAAATATTGAAGAGAGGAAGAAAGAGGGAACGGAAGCTTGCAAGGAGGAAGAGGCAGGAGAAGGAGAAAACGCTACACCACGAGTCTTTGAAAACAAAAGAAAAATAATAATCTTCCGAGCCATTACAAGTGGCGTAAGTGGAGCCACTTCAGTGGCCAGCCTTCCCGGCCTCCAGACCTGGTCCCTGAGCCAGGGACAGGTTCAGGGACCAGGGAGGCGAGGAGGCCCCGAGGGTGATGAAGGGGCTGAGTGAGGGAAAGATCAATTTCAGTTCACGAGGAAAGGCTGGGGGTAGATGGATTGAAAAAGATGATAGGAATGAGAGGGGAGGAAGAATGTCCTTCCATATTCCACACTTTCCCCACTCAGGTGGGTAGGAAAATGTGGAATATGGGTGATTGTGGGGGGAAGGGACTGGCCACAGGTACGGAGCTCCCATTGTTCTCAAGTGCTCGTGCATGGGGCTTAATGGCCTGGAAGAAAGGCCTTGGTATTCCTCCCCATTTAAAGTTCTATGTGACTTTTATTTTAGTTTGGTAAATGGCATTGTTTTTAATCTTCCACAGTGATTTCTTTCCCTCTGTTCTTCTCGAAAGAGCTCCATTCCATGGTCACGGAAAGGGAGTTGGACAGCAACTGTAGAGGGCAGCGTTGTGTGGACTCCTGCACTGGTTAAAGGATAGGCTACTGACTAAGAGTATTTCATTCCCTTGGGGGTCCTGTTAGGCTACGGAACCCTACACTGCAAGTCGGCTCGTCCTGTTGAAGAGTTGAGTCGAGACTGTAAACTTAACCATAAACATTAGATGTATATATTGTGTTTATGTGACTCCAGATAAATTGTTTGTCAATTATAAGGTCGGACCTCAGGTCGAACTGATGGGTAATCCCCCCCCCCCCCCTCCCCCTCCCCCCCGCTACTAGGCTGCCCTAAGGATGCTGGATTTAATCTGACAATTCTTCATTAGTAAGAGATACTGAACGTATGTGTGTGTGTGTCAGTGTACATAAAACATGTCTTGAACTCGTTCTGTCACGACAATATTAATGTTGGATATTTCCAGCGCTCATTTTTCTCATCACCGCCACAAATTAAAACAAAATCTTTTGAATTTTCCCGCCACTAGTGTAAAATGTAAATATTTTACAAGATTTTACACGCTCGTAAAAGCTACAGTGATTTCCAGACCCATTTCCTTCTCCTTTTTCCCCTCACCCCCTTATGTGTTATCAAACATTTTTGTCGTCTTGTACTAACCATCTTTCAAATTTCCCGTCGGAACGTATCTGTTAATTTCCCCCTTTGTTTATGATGAAGAAATTCGTTCAGCATTTTAACCGTGTGGATTCACATGCGATTTTTATATTGAGAGAAATTGAGAAATTCTCGTCATTGTGAGACAGTGGCGTGACTGTGTCTGTTGGCGTGGCCTTGCTGGCGATATTTGCTCTCGCTCTGATTATATATTAAGATGATTTTTGTCGTTTTATTACGCTTGGGGGAGTTATATCTGGGATTAAATTCGTTTGTAAATGTCTTCAGTCGTCCTTGGTGGTGTGGGGGGGTGGCAGGTGTGGCCTTGATGGTGTGGGGGGTGGTAGGTGTGGCCTTGATGGTGTGGGGGGTGGTAGGTGTGGCGTTGGTGGTGTGGGGCTGACGGGTATGGCGAAGAGCTGAGGAAACTAGGATTGTTGGCCAGGAGCTGGGGTAACTGGGATTGTTGGCCAGGCGCTGGGGAAACTGGGATTGTTGGCCAGGCGCTGGGGAAACTGGGATTGTTGGCCAGGAGCTGGGGAAACTGGGCTTGTTGGCCAGGCGCTGGGGTAACTGGGATTGTTGGCCAGGAGCTGGGGTAACTGGGATTGTTGGCCAGGAGCTGAGGAAACTGGGATTGTTGGCCAGGCGCTGGGGAAACTGGGATTGTTGGCCAGGAGCTGGGGAAACTGGGATTGTTGGCCAGGAGCTGGGGAAACTGGGCTTGTTGGCCAGGCGCTGGGGTAACTGGGATTGTTGGCCAGGAGCTGGGGTAACTGGGATTGTTGGCCAGGAGCTGAGGAAACTGGGATTGTTGGCCAGGAGCTGGGGAAACTGGGACAGAGCTCATTATTTTGTTGGCGTCGTCAGCCGAGACAAAGTGGGAAGGCTCTCATCACGTCCCAGTTATTTGCCGGATACTGCACCTTCCCTGCACGCCCACCCTTTCCCACGGGGGGCCCACCCTTTCCCACGAGGGCCCACCCTTTCCCACGAGGGCCCACCCTTTCCCACGAGGGCCCACCCTTTCTCAGGGGCCCCACCCTCCACCAGGGGGCCCCACCACGGGCCCTCCCTCTCACACTCACCAGTTTATGAGGCTAATAAGATAAGAGGGTCAACAATAAAGGCAACACTACTGATAAAATAATTCTTCTGTAAATATTCAGAGTAAATATTCTCGGCACGACTTTTCCCTTGGGAAGGTCGGCCCGACCCCCCCCCCCTTGGGAAGGTCGGCCTGACCTCCCTCCCTCCTCCCCCCTTAGGAAGGTCGGCCCAACCTTGCTTGGATTGTGTGTATAGAGTTCAGAAGGATTTTTTTTCGTCGGTTAAGAGGTGTGTACCGGCACGTACCCCTCAGCAGTCACTGTGAAAAGTTGGTGAGGCTAGCCCCGAGCGTCTGGCCTCCGTCCCCGAGCATGTATTGTATAGATAGATCAGTATATATACTGCACGTGTTGTGTGTGTGTTAAAAAAGAAAATCTAGAACCCTCTGCAGGTGTAATACAATTAAATTTCTTCAATTTGATAATGGCCTCTGGCAGTTTATAATCACTTACTCTAATGACGTGTACTGCTGCGGTGTAACCAGCTGTTGCAGAGATTACTGCAGCCGCGCAATCACCTCGGACATAATAATTTTGACAGTGTTCTCCCTTTGCAGCGAGATGGCGCTGGACTGCGGCACCGCCTTCGCCAAGTATCTCTTGTGCTTCTTCAACTTCATTTTCTTCGTGAGTATTGAGTTGGGTCATATTTTGGCTGAGGGGTGTAGAGTACTTCGACTGAGTAGTAGAAGTAGTGAGGTGAGAGAGGAACCTCACTACCTGCACGTGAGAGAGAGAGAGAGAGACTTTTGAGGGAGGGAGGTTTCTGGCAAGCAAATTCCCGCCAAACCCATTCCCGCCAAACGCTTGCAACCCCGCTTGCTTGGCGGGTTTTTGGAATGTTCGGCCAGACACCAGTCATCCAGAATTGTTGAGCGATTAGTTTTTATTCATAATTATACGGGACTTTTACATCTAGATATTACTGTACGATAAAATTACAGTTGACGTAAATGTAAATCTGAAAATGAGTTCATCGGCTTTGTTTCTTAACTTCAAGCCGGAAAACCCAAATATTTTACTTCTGTATTTCTCTGAAAGTTTAAAAACGTGAATGATTTGGTCTGAAAAGAAAATTATTGCTTAAAACATAGTTAAGTGTCAAGTTTCTGGCTCTAATTCTTGTTACATCATACGCTCCCTGCACCAGAGTTGTCACAACACACGGAAAATGATGTATTAAATCGCCCGAACCTAACCTGACGCATAGAACAGTCATTGTTTTCGAGCGGCTGTGATTTATAGTTCATCATAAAGTTGTGTATTGCGGATTTTAACGTCAAACCTATATCATTATTCTAGAGGACAGGTTAAATAGCCAGCATATATGCGTAAATATGCTACCTACACCCAGTTCACATAGCTCTCATGCAGTCATTTCACTCCACACTATTCAAAAGAGCCCCGGGAGCCCCAGCGACTATAAGAAATATTGCCGGAACAACCGTGAACATCTTCAAGAGAAAACTGGACTGTTTTCTAAGAGAAGTTCCGGATCAGCCTAGGCTGTGGTGGGCCGCTCCAAGCAACTGCCTGGTGGACCAAACTCTCACAAGTCGAGCCTGGCCTCGGGCCGGGCTTGGGGAGTAGAACAACTCCCAGAACCCCATCAAGCAGGGAGGAGGAGGAGGCCTGACAAAGCGTCATGTGGGAGGGGGGATGGAACACTAACTTCCCTCCCATCGATAATCCATCAGAGGCGTAATGCTTGTAGACATCCCTGCTGCCACCCCCGGCCCCGCCACGCCGGGACCTGCCTCCGGAGGAAGCCCCCACAACCTTTCATTTCTTTTCCGATAACGCCGATGGTTCCGGAAAAGTGATGCGACGGGTGCTGCTTCCAGACCTGGGCTGTGGGAAGGAGAGGTGGGAGGGAGACCGTCCCTGGAGGTAAAGAAGGCGATGGTGGTACCGCGACTGGTCTTAACTGGTCTGGTGATTGGTGGGTGGCATTAGGAAGTGTCGCTCAAGAGTCTCAATTGATTTTATACCCCGGAACTTTTAGTGGTTTAGCGCGATAAGCAGTTAGTCTGTAGGTACGTATGTGCGCGTGACTATCCAACTGTCGTTTATAACATAAGAATAAAGGTAACTGCAGAAGCCGGTCGGCCGAGCGGACAGCTGGACTTGTGATCCTGGGTTTGATCCCAGGCGCCGGCGAGAAACAATGGGCAGAGTTTTTTCACCCTATGCCCCTGTTACCTAGCAGTAAAATAGGTATCTGGGTGTTAGTCAGCTGTCACGGGCTGCTTCCTGGGGGTGGAGGCCTGGTCGAGGACCGGGCCGCGGGGACACTAAAGCCCCGAAATCATCTCAAGATAACCTATAACCTCAAGAAAGCCTGTTGGCCCATACGAGGCAGCTCCTATCTATAACCACCCAATCCCACTCATATACATGTCCAACCCACTAGTGGTTAGCGTATTGAAAGAGAACGGGATAAGATGTTCCTGCCTGTTTCTTCTCGATTTGTGAGGGAGGGACAGTCTCATTTTGAGAAAAGTGAGCCCCCCGTCCTCCCTACAAAATCTCAGCACACTTCTGGTCCTGAAACACAAGGGTTCCTCTTTACCACGATGATGCTAGTTGCCTTGAGGCACGACCGGCCGCGCTCGTTCCCTGTATATCCAGGAAATTGTATTACTACTGCAAACGTGTGGCCAGTAGAGCTGCACCTGCGGTGTCTGAGAGGCGACGGGCTTACTTCATGTGATTGGATCATGATCCTTATCCTTAATATCACCACTAACTAAAGGGTACCACACGCTCTCACTTTTATTTTAATGGGCCATGCCCACATATGGATTATGGCCACATATGGGCTATGGCCACATATGGGCTATGGCCACATATGGACTATGGCCACATATGGGCTATGGCCACATATGGACTATGGCCACATATGGGCTATGGCCACATATGGGCTATGGCCACATATGGGCTATGGCCACATATGGACTATGGCCACATATGGACTATGGCCACATATGGGCTACGCTCACATATGTTACAAGTTATGGAATAATATTCACGAATAGACCCATTTTCGAGTGTGTAATTCACAACAAAGCTGATGAGTTATGCTAATATCTACCCAGTTTGGATTCATTCCCTTGAAACTAGACGGTACAGCGACGGCCTTGCTTGTCGTAGGTTCGTAGTTCGATCCCCAACGGTCCAGGTGGTTGAGCACCGTTCCCTGACCATATTCTCATGTTCCTGATCACACTTCCCTGATAGACCTATAGAGCGAATAATACCTCACCACTTTCTCCTGATAGTTACTTTCCTCCCCCTCCCCCCCCCCCCACGCCAGCATTTAAGTACTTGCAAGAAACTAGTGATAATCAAGTTATGATACTGCACTTTATTAAGTAATGTGTGAATATTTACTTTACTATTCATCGACGGAAGTAATAATTGAATCAAGAGAATGGTTAATCACAATGCAGTTTCTTAAAGTATTTGACCGAGATTTTTCTCAAAACTTGTGATTTTAGAAAAGCACGTGGTTGTTCTCTATTTGTTTTGATGAGTATGATGATAATAGAGAGGTTGGAGGTAGCAGCAATGGTGAGGAGGAGGAGCTTGAGTGAGGGGTGAGTATTGTGAGGTGCTCCAGTACAACAGGGAAAGGTCAGAGGTGTTTAATTCTGCAAAAATGTGATCCGTGAGAAGTGCCTTGTGCACACGTTGTGTAAAGTCACTCTGTGACGGGGGAAAAGGTTGTGTATTTTGCTTGAGAATGAAAGATTGGTTGAGCTGTAGGAGATTTCTTTCCTAAGTCATCATACAACTGTCTCAAGTTAGTCTCAAGTTAGTCTTTGCTTCAGCGGCCGACCTTAACTTGTCACTCGCTGCCCTTCCCTGCAAGACTGCAAAATAAGTCCACCTTCAACAAGCACTCATCTCTACCTCTCAAAAAAGTACTTGAGGGTTCCATCTCTAGTGCAACTGTGGGAGCCACAGCTTGGGAGGAGGAAATAAAAGAGCATTCAGATAAAATTTTGTCGTTTATTGATAGGGTTGCCACAGCATTTGACTGCTGTGTGCGTTTGTTCTGTTGCCAAGTTGAGGCGCTGGTAAAGGCAGCTGGCGGCTCTGTGGCCTCTTGTTTCGATTAACTCAGAACCCAGATCCTTCAAAAACTAGTGGCACTTACCCCAGTGACACTGTGGTGTCAAAAACCAGTGACACCACTTACCACTTCGCCTTGGAGAAGAGAATATATGACACCCGAGGAACCCATATTAGAGCCCATGTCTACACTTGGATATTGTCTTGTGGTATCCGTACAAGCCACCAATAACTCTACAAAAAACCCAGGTCACATACGTTGTCTCTCTCCACCGTTGTGTTACGAGGGAGGGAACTTGGTGCCTCTGCCAGAATTGTTACCACTAAGGGCGAGATTGGTTCAGTATTGTATGTGAGTACGGGCTTTGGAGGGTGAGGGGCCCCTCCTGGCGGTAGTCTCGGGGCATTACCGTGTCACACAACTCAGGGAGAGAAACCTGAAGTTCAGAGGTGACGGAGGCTGCTTAAGGGGAAGAGGGGGAACAGAGAGGATGTGAAGAAAGAAAAGGGAGAGAGAGAAATGAAGGAAGAGAGAGAAAGCTGAATGAAGGAAGGAAAACAGAGATGAAAATAAGCGAGAAGAATCATAGAACAACTCTAGATATAGTCTAACTATTCCTATAGTGTCAGGAAGCCTCAAATATAAGTGGATGTACCAAGTATTTTAATGTAAACTTGAGGCATCCAAGAGGGTGTGTATGTGGGCCTGCGGGCCGCCCCAAGCAACAGCCTGTTGGACCAAGCTCTCACAAGTCAAGCCTGGTCTCGGACCGCGCTTGAGGAGTAGGAGGAGGAGGAGAAGACCCAGAACCCCCGTCCCCCCCATCAAGCAGGTCCATGGGGGAGGGGGGGGGAGGGATGCTGAAGCCGGTGCATCTCTGAAGATAAGGAGAAGCACCAAAGGATGTCTTCTCATCCTACCTTTCCAATTGTCTTGTGTTCATTTAGCTCGAAGGATGGTTCTCTCCTGGTATTATTACTCTCATTTCTCAAGCCTCCTTCGCTTCCTTCTTCTTCTTCTTCACTCTTCTTTCTCGCATTCTTCCTCTTCCACTCCAGTATCTCTCCCATTCCATCTCCCCTTCTCTTCGCACCCTTTTCTCAACCCCTCCTCTCCCACTTCTATTTCATATCTCTTCATCCTCTTTTATTTTCAGTCTCTCTCTCTCTCTCGCTCTCTCTCTCTCTCTCGCTCGCTCTCGCTCTCTCTCGCTCTCTCTCGCTCTCTCTCTCTCTCTCTCTCTCTCTCTCTCTCTCTCTCTCTCTCTCTCTCTCTCTCTCTCTCTCTCTCTCTCTCTCTCTCTCTCTCTCAAGGAAACCTAAAGTTTAGAGATAACTTTCCCACAAGTGTTGCTCATGACACAGTAACTGTAATCTTGTGTCGGCCTCACTAGTGGGACCAGTGTGGACCAGTGTGGTGGTCCAGTGTGGTGGTCCAGTGTGGTGGACCAGTGTGGTCCAGTGTGGTCCAGGAGCCAAGATCAGTAGTCCGGCACTGTTTTATCCACCAATAGCCTCGTCCCCCTGCCAAATAGGCTTAATAAACCGACGCAGTGCGCCTGCGCCGCGCTACAACCGGATAATTTAAATAATTCTGCTAATGGAACAGAGCTTTTAAAATGTCAGAATTGTATAGTAATTGGGAGTTACATTCGCTTGAGAATTTTGGATTTTTAATGTCTCCATTACATTCTCTTAGAAGATGGTGCTTCGTTGATTTTTGTATTGTATTTTATTTTTAGAGAGAGTGAGAGTGAGAGAGTGAGAGTGAGAGAGTGAGAGAGTGAGAGAGTGAGAGAGAGTGAGAGAGAGTGAGAGTGAGTGAGTGAGTGAGTGAGAGAGTGAGAGAGTGAGTTAGTTAGTTAGTTAGTTTATCAAGTCCTCTTTTGAACACTGTGAGGGGTCGGCCAGTTGTGCCTCTTATGTGTAGAGGAAGAAGGTTGGAAGGTCTTGGGCCTCTGATGTTGCTAGAGTTCTCTCTCACCGTACCTGCTGCACCTCTGTTTTTCAAGGGTGAGCGATGCTGGAGCGATGGTGTGGTTGCTTGTGGTGCTGCTACAATCTCCTTTCTTCTCGTCTTTTAAAATCCACATGTCCTGGACTTTGGACCCCACCCACTCTCCATTTTAGTAAGTCTGAAGTTAACCCCACTGGCCCGAGGTTAATCAATCATTAACTTGCCAACTATCTCTTGCTTTCTCGCTGGATCTATCTCTCTCTTTCTCTCTCGCTGGCTCTCTCTCTCTCGCTGGCTCTCTCTCTCTCTCTCTCTCTCTCTCTCTCTCTGGCTCTCTGGCTCTCTGGCTCTCTCTCTCTCCTTCCTTCCTCCTCCTCGCTGTCATTGGCCATTATTCCTATCATCCCTTACCATTTTCCCCGCCACTCCTTCCCTCCCCCTCACCATCACACTGTTCCCTCCACTTTTAAAGTTGACGAGTCGACCGGTATATAGAGCACTGCGCCCTTGGAGAGCCAGCCAGCAGGCTCTACACTCCAGGAGAGCCAGCCAGCAGGCTCTACACTCCAGGGGAGCCAGCCAGCAGGCTCAACACCCCAGGAAAGCCAGCCAGCAGGCTCTGGACCCCAGGGGAGCCAGCCAGCAGGCTCTACACTCCAGGAGAGCCAGCCAGCAGGCTCTACACTCCAGGGGAGCCAGCCAGCAGGCTCAACACCCCAGGGGAGCCAGCCAGCAGGCTCTGGACCCCAGGGGAGCCAGCCAGCAGGCTCTACACCCCAGGAGAGCCAGCCAGCAGGCTCTACACCCCAGGAGAGCCAGCCAGCAGGCTCTACACCCCAGGGGAGCCAGCCAGCAGGCTCCTACACCCCAGGGCCGGCTTGCCCTTCCCTAAATATATTGTCGCACGAGAATAAAACGCAAGCTTTTGTTTGCCAAATCCGTCGACGCGAAGTGTGGCATATTTTAATATTCATATCTGGAAGAAGGGGGATCGCGTGATTTGAATATTTAGAAGTTTAAACTGTTTTTTTTTAACTATTTAGATTTTTTTGTTTTCATGTGATTTACGGATGGTATCTAGATCTTTCTTCCGCTATCCTCGTCTATGTCACTTCCACCTTTCCGTCGTTTTTTTTTTTTTGGTCCACGTTTTTCCATATTGCTTCTTTTTTATTCTGTTTTGCCTTTTGTGTTTTTTGCGTGCGGTGTTCGGCAGGATTTTCATTGCATGTTTCATGAAGGTGGGGAGCTTGGCCGGCTGTGTGGGGGTGTTCTTGGGCTGGTATATGTGCGTGTGCTGCGTTGTCTCTTTGATGGTGCACGCGCGTGTGTGTGGTGACGGTGCACTAGATGCTAAGTGATTTGTGGCATAACCTCTCCTTTGTGTGTGTGTGTGTGTGTGTGTGTGTGTGTGTGTGTGTGTGTGTGTGTGTGTGTGTGTGTGTGTGCTTGCGTGCTTGCTTGCGTGTGCGACACTGATAGATAGATAGACCTGCATACATATAACGGTCACCACGCGACTTCCACGGGAATGACAGACATGCTATATTTGACGCTAAAAGTTGATTTTTGCTCAAAAATCTATTGAACATAAGAAAAACGTGAGTAGAGGTCAAAGTGGACCACATTAGACACAAGGCCGTGATAATCCACCTCATTAAAACAACACGAAAGCTAGTTTCGTTTTCCATCATGCGAAAAGATGGAAAATTTTGCGGAATTTTTATTTTCCCCAACCTAACTTCAATTGGTTTTCCTTTACTGTTCAATAAAACCCCCACGGCAACGCACCAGCCAACGCACGAACCAACGCACCAAATAACGCCACTCATGCTATACAACCTCGTCCCATACTTAAACTTTTCATCAAATAAAATAGAGGTGAGTGGTTTTATCTCCGCGCCCTGAGGGAGGCTGAGCCGGGCAGACATGTAGGCTATCATACACTGAGGAATTATGCGTGTATGGGATATACACACACATACACACGCGTCGTAAAGCTTATCCTGTATGTCATACACGCTCTCACTGGAAAGGAAAATGAATGCAAGCGCCATTACCCCGAGAGTTAGGATGGTGTATTGCGTGAATGTTGTGGCATACAGGGTTGTGTATGTTGTGTGTGTGTATGTGTGTTGTTGTTGTGTGTGTGTGTGTGTGTGTGTGTGTGTGTGTGTGTGTGTGTGTGTGTGTGTGTGTGTGTGTGTGTGTGTGTTGTGTGTGTGTGTGTGTGTGTGTGTTGTGTGTGTGTGTGTGTGTGTGTGTGTGTGTGTGTGTGTGTGTGTGTGTGTGTGTGTGTGTGTGTGTGTGTGTGTGTGTGTGTGTGTGTGATATGAATAATTCTTAGGGTTCTTTATTTTGTTATTATTATTTATCTATTACTTTTTGTTATTTACGTTAAGGGGGGGGGGGGTTGTAATCAGTATTTCAGCTAAAAATTATGTATTGTGGGGCTTGCTTTTCATCGAGGCTTGGTGCTGTGGTCTGATGTTCAGTGGCTGTGTGTTCAGGAGTTCCTGGAGCTCCTGGATTGTCTGGTCATATGGTGGACGGTGTTTTGCTGCTCTTCTGAGCGCCTTATTTTGTACTGCTGATAGCTTTTTTTGCATGTAAGTCGTCTTTAAGGTTCATAGTGGTACTGGAGGATATTGGAGATGCGGAAGGACTATACAGCCCTATACAAGTGTAGCTGTATATCCGGGCTGATTCTCCGGAATATTCTCAGTTTCCCCACAGACACACCCAACTGCTATCCAACTGAAACTTTAGGCTTCCCTCCCCCCACACTTACATACCATCTTGAGGTTATCTTGAGATGATTTCGGGGCTTTTTAGCGTCCCCGCGGCCCGGTCCTCGACCAGGCGTCCACCCCCAGGAAGCAGCCCGTGACAACTGACTAACTCCCAGGTACCTATTTTACTGCTAGGTAACAGGGGCATAGGGTGAAAGAAACTCTGCCCATTGTTTCTCCCCGGCGCCTGGGATCGAACCCGGGACCACAGGATCACAAGTCCAGCGTGCTGTCCGCTCGGCCGACCGGCTCCATCGGAGGAATTATAAAAAAAAAAAGTGATTGCTTAAGCGCCTGGTGTATATTTTAACACATCTTCGGAAGCACGTTACAATATGCATGAGAGGCAGAACAAAAAACAAGATGGAGGGTGGTGGAGGGAGGCCGTTGGTCAGTATAAACGGTAAGATTCACACGTTAGGGGTTAACTATTCAAATTTCAAATTCAAATTCAAATTCAAATTTAATTTTGTTTTAATTCAGGGAACAGTGCATACATAGAAGATGAGTTACAAACATAATGTTGGATATATAGATAGAGTTAGTACATACAATATATAAAGCCACTAATACACATGGCGTTTCAGGCATTCACTTGCTGTAATTAATAGCAAAATTATAGATAATCTGGCACTGACTCTCTTAAGTCTTCTTAATGGGGCCTTTTTGAGTTGAATCATATATAGATCTTCCAAGTCTTTACCTTCCCACATTAATAGTGTGTTAGGCGTTCTTGTGTTTAGTGTTATAGAAGGTTTTATAATGATATTTTTGGTAACATTCGTACATTTGGTGCTTGGAAAAGTATATCTTGAGGTTATCTTGATGATTTCGGGGCTTTAGTGTCCCCGCGGCCCGGTCCTCGACCAGGCCTCCACCCCCAGGAAGCAGCTGACTAACACCCAGGTACCTATTTTACTGCTAGGTAACAGGGGCATAGGGTGAAAGAAACTCTGCCCATTGTTTCTCGCCGGCGCCTGGGATCGAACCCAGGACCACAGGATCACAAGTGCCGCGTGCTGTCCGCTCGGCCGACCGGCTCCCCTAATTAATAGGCTCCCCTAATAGGTAAGGGGAATTATCAGAACAAACTGCTAAGCCAGAGTGACTGTTGCATGGGGGGGGGAGGGGTTTGAGGGGTGGGGGGCTGGGGGAGGAGTGTGGGGGGGGGGGGTCCCGCACCTTTCCTACCCAGTCCTCCCTTCTCCTCCCCCCGGTCATGACCAAGGTCGTACAAGGGTCACCACAACCCCACCTGACCATTCATAAGAGCCTTCGGGAAATACTGCACCATTTACCCTGGTGCCAAGTGCTCTCTTTGTCCCCGTTAATGTCCGCCAGCCATCACCCGCGGTGCTCAGCCTTTCTAGGTGAGTATAACTAGGTGTGTTCAGACCAACATTCGCGCTTGTAAATCAAGACACGACAAATATGAGGCACCGGCCTGGCACCCCAGCCACAGCATGAGAGGCAGTATAGCACATAAGGTGTCACCCCCAAGACACACACACACACACACACACACACAATCACTCTCCCAAGTAACGCAGCTTCTGGTCGGCTTCTTTCAATGGGTAAATTAGCTTGTAAAAGAAGATCAGATTACTCCCTGTGTGTGTGTGTGTGTGTGTGTGTGTGTGTGTGTGTGTGTGTGTGTGTGTGTGTGTGTGTGTGTGTGTGTGTGTGTGTGTGTGGAGTAGAGGCCACCCGGAGGATGAATGGGGCTCGTTAATTCAGCGCCCAGATAAGCCCACAAGGTGAACAATTGTACCACCAATTTTGTGTTGTGTTTGTATAATGAGATGATGACTAGACACGCGTGTGTGTGATGATGTTCGTACATAAACGAGAGTTTTGGCTCTCCGAAGTCCCTCTCTCGGAAGTCCCTCTGCGAACTCCCTCTCTCGGAAGTCCCTCTGCGAAGTCCCTCTCTCGGAAGTCCCTCTGCGAAGTCCCTCTCTGAAGTCCCTCACTAAACAAACCAGTAAACCAGTACACGATTCTGAGAATCAGCGGAATCAGGGTTGAGTGTGGGTGTAGGCATGACACCCTCCCCCCCTCCCCCACACAGGAAGCAGCTCGTAGCAGCTGTCTAACTCCCAGGTACCTATTTACTGCTAGGTAACATGGACATCAGGGTGAAAGAAACATTTTGCCCAAATGTTTCCGCCTCCACCGGGGATCGAACCCGGAACCTCAGGACTACGAATCCGAAGCGCTGTCCACCCAGCTGTTTGGCGCCCTAGAAGCTCACGTTCCATGGAGGCTTTTGTGTTCCATGGAGGCTTTTGTGTTCCATGGAGGCTTTTGTGTTCCATGGAGGCTTTTGTGTTCCATGGAGGCTTTTGTGTTCCATTATAGGCTCGTGTTCCGTTATAGGCTCGTGTTCCATTATAGGCTCGTGTTCCATTATAGCCTCGTGTTCCATTATAGCCTCGTGTTCCATTATAGCCTCGTGTTCCATTATAGCCTCGTGTTCCATTATAGGCTCGTGTTCCATTATAGGCTCGTGTTCCATTATAAGCTCGTGTTCCATTATAGCCTCGTGTTCCATTATAGCCTCATGTTCCATTATAGCCTCGTGTTCCATTATAAGCTCGCGTTCCAGGCAATTCGAGTTCCAGGAAGTTACGTTCGGGACAGGCTCAAATAAGAACTGACCATTAAACATGGAGAGAGAGAGAAAAAGCATTGCAGCGTCAATTCAACATTTATTGCCTGAATTTGCTGGCCATTTTGCAGTTTACATTTTTAATTTACTTGATAACTACCATTTTTTATAGCATATAAATCCTTTTTCCCCCAGACAGTTAGAGCATGCAGTCACTGCTCTTCCCTAGACAGTTAGAGCATCCAGTCACTCCTCTTCCCTAGACAGTTAGAGCATCCAGTCACTCCTCTTCCCTAGACAGTTAGAGCATCCAGTCACTCCTCTTCCCTAGACAGTTAGAGCATCCAGTCACTCCTCTTCCCTAGACAGTTAGAGCATCCAGTCACTCGTTTTCCCCAGACAGTTAAAGCATGCAGTCACTCCTCTTTCCTAGACAGTTAGAGCATGCAGTCACTGCTCTTCCCCAGACAGTTAAGAGCATCCAGTCACTCCTCTTCCCTAGACAGTTAGAGCATCCAGTCACTGCTCTTCCCCAGACAGTTAGAGCATGCAGTCACTCCTCTTCCCTAGACAGTTAGAGCATGCAGTCACTCCTCTCCCCTAGACAGTTAGAGCATGCAGTCACTCCTCTTCCCTAGACAGTTAGAGCATGCAGTCACTGCTCTTCCCTAGACAGTTAGAGCATGCAGTCACTCCTCTTCCCTAGACAGTTAGAGCATGCAGTCACTCCTCTTCCCTAGACAGTTAAAGCATGCAGTCACTCCTCTTCCCTAGACAGTTAGAGCATGCAGTCACTCCTCTTCCCTAGACAGTTAAAGCATGCAGTCACTCCTCTTCCCTAGACAGTTAAAGCATGCAGTCACTCCTCTTCCCCAGACAGTTAGAGCATGCAGTCACTCCTCTTCCCTAGACAGTTAAAGCATGCAGTCACTCCTCTTCCCTAGACAGTTAAAGCATCCAGTCACTGCTCTTCCCTAGACAGTTAAAGCATCCAGTCACTCCTCTTCCCTAGACAGTTAAAGCATGCAGTCACTCCTCTTCCCTAGACAGTTAGAGCATCCAGTCACTCCTCTTCCCTAGACAGTTAAAGCATCCAGTCACTGCTCTTCCCTAGACAGTTAAAGCATCCAGTCACTCCTCTTCCCTAGACAGTTAGAGCATCCAGTCACTCCTCTTCCCTAGACAGTTAGAGCATGCAGTCACTCCTCTTCCCTAGACAGTTAAAGCATGCAGTCACTCCTCTTCCCTAGACAGTTAAAGCATCCAGTCACTGCTCTTCCCTAGACAGTTAGAGCATCCAGTCACTCCTCTTCCCTAGACAGTTAAAGCATCCAGTCACTCCTCTTCCCTAGACAGTTAGAGCATGCAGTCACTCCTCTTCCCTAGACAGTTAGAGCATCCAGTCACTCCTCTTCCCCGTCATCGGTATTTTCTCATTATTTGTATTGTCTTTTTGGTTTTCTATTCTACCATATTTTGTATTGTTATTATTGTGTTCTTGATGCAGTTGTTTTCTTCAGATCAGTTGTTTCTTCCAGTTGTTTTCTTCAGATCAGTTGTTTCTTCCAGTTGTTTTCTTCAGATCAGTTGTTTCTTCCAGTTGTTTTCTTCAGATCAGTTGTTTCTTCCAGTTGTTTTCTTCAGATCAGTTGTTTCTTCCAGTTGTTTTCTTCAGATCAGTTGTTTCTTCCAGTTGTTTTCTTCAGATTTATTTTCTTTATTCCGTTAACTTCTCGCTGAAAATATATATATATACTAAATATTTTATTTGTATTCGTTTCTAGTTTATATTTATTTTAAAACTCCTCGCACCTGTTTTGGTCCTGATGAGAAAGAGATTGAGGGAGAGAGGTAGAGAGGGAGGGAAGGTAGAGAGGGAGGGAAGGTAAACACACAAGGGGAGGGAGGATGGAAGAGGGGAAATTAGAGAGAGAATAAATGACAGCAGAAGGACTCGCGCAAACTGGGAATCTGCAGGTTCGAAATCAAATCGAAATTGGCGTCATTGTGCGCAGTTTTCCACAGTTGGGGCTGTGTTGAATAGTCGGCACCTCGGCCCGTACTGTATTGCTTGTGGATTTAGTGAGAGTTGTGATGGTGTTGTGTATCTTGTTACATACGCGACCCCTGGAGTTGTTGTTGTTGTTGCTTTTCACAAAGACGGCTTTTATAATCGGTTCATCCCAGACCTATCACACCGTCCTTAACACCACCTTCCCCTCCCTATCTCCCTCACCTCTTTCCTTCCCTCTCTCACCCCTCCTCCCTCACTTCGTTCCTGTAAAGTATTCATAAAAATATCCGAGTCATATTGTATCCTCAAAGGGGACCATTTGTTAATATTTTTATTTTATTAGTGACCAGAGAGTCAGGACAAATGTCATTGTAAGTGAATTTGGTCATCTTGATGGCCACCCAAGATGTACCTTGGGTGGCCATCCTCCTCCCACGCGTTACAGTTTCCTACCTGTCCTCATGTTGA
The DNA here is from genome assembly GCF_040958095.1 of Procambarus clarkii. NCBI lineage: Eukaryota > Metazoa > Arthropoda > Malacostraca > Decapoda > Cambaridae > Procambarus > Procambarus clarkii. The sequence goes on from NC_091177.1 coordinate 4,261,028, forward strand.
CCAAACCGACTTGAGAACGGTCCAGGACGGACCGAAACGTCGTCGTCCCTTCACCTTCTAGTGTGTGGTCTGGTCAACTTGCATGAGCTGTATTTATGGAGAGATTGTGATGTTTAATGACCCCAGAAACTGTTGAGGTACAATGCTGAGGTGTGCACAATTTTCTGTAACATCATAATATGAAGTTATAGAAACTGTCCTCTTATCATGCTAACTTTGAGACCTATGTGCCAATATCTGTCTTAAGCCCTAATAGTAAACTACATTATGTTTTCCCAATACATGTCACGGTTCAGTTTATGAGCTGAATGAACAAATCCACAAGGGCCATGACGAGGATTCGAACATGCGTCTGGGAGCATCCCAGACATTGCCTTAATCGACTGAGCTACGATTTGTGTTCATTTGATGCATCACGTTAGTGTGATCTCTGTGTGTGTATAAGCTGAATGTTTCTCTATACTAACAGAGTAACTACCGTTAGTTTAGACTACCGTTTAGACTACCGTTCACCTGTTTAGTCCAGACGTTAGTGTAATCATCCTTACAAATTTTGTAACGAATCAAGTTTCTGAACCTGACTCTCTTACCATCCTGCCATTACCTCAAATGCCTGGTTCATTGCACTTTTAATTAAATAGATTAAGGGCCAACTGGGGTTCAAAGTTTCCTCTGATGGTCATTAAGGAGGAAGTAGAGCTGCTCAACTCGAGAGCCTCCAGACTTGGGCTCTTTCTTGCCCCTCAGCGGCCGGAGTAGAGGAGACTGGTGGCGTCCGGGGAAGTTTCGCGCACAACTTTGAATCTGTTTTAGTTATTTTAGTGTTAAAAATACGAACAGTTTTAGATAGAAAAAAAATGTAAAACAGAAACAGATTTTTTTTACATTTGAATTAACTATGTTTCAAACCTCGAAAAGCCCAAACAAAAACGGGTTTCAGGTGTTTTTTTTGTTAATTTCTCAATGACTATTGTTCAACATTCGATGAAAGATAATAACTTGATGACCAAACCACAACTCGGAAGATGGAGAAGCGACGATGTTTCGATCCGTAACTTATAATTTTCTTTAAATTTCGTCAAGTCAGTTTCAGGTGAGATTAGCAGTTGCCAGGAGCCAAGATAAAGTGAGATGACTTAAGACCAGGGGGGGGGGGCTAAGTGAGCCCAGGTATAGCGACGGGGCGGGGGAAAGCAGGGCTAATTAACCCGACAGGTGATCATTGGGTAATAAACACTAGCGGGGAGTCATTAAGGAACCCGGTGATTGCTATCGTCAATTACCGCCTGGGAGCTCTTACAGGCCGTAGGAAAATGTTGCTGGAGGCGAGGAAGAAAGTGGTGGCAGGGGCAACAAAAATAGCGACGAAAATGATGAAATTGAAATAAGTTTATTGAGGTAAAATACACACAAAGGGATGAGGTAGCTCAAGCTATTCTCACCCCGTTCAGTACATCGTGTTAATACATACATAGACACACATCACAAACAATAAACGTATTACCGAACATTCTGAGAGACGAATTATGATATTATTATTATTAGTTAAGTCCACGGTTAAGCGCGGGAACTAAGCCGTTAGATATTCAACACTCGTTAAAAATAATTATTTCCTAATTGCATAATATATTAGTGAAAAATCTGTTTGTAAACAACTTATATTTATCTCAAACCTCTGATTGCTCACAACGTCTTGGGGGGAGAGTTTTAAATCTATTAAATATGATATTAAATATTAATTAAAGTAAAAACTAATTTGGTGACTAGACTTTGGCGAAAGGAAATCTTGCTTAGCGAGTGTACGGGTGAACGAGGCTTCGGAAGCAGTCAGGAAGACAGCAGTCCTGGGTTGAAATCTTGGGGCAGGATTGGACAGCTCGTCCCCGAATAGTTGTCTGGGATTAGGCTTCACAATCCCTCAAGCTGTAGGATACAGAGTTAAGAGGTTAATGTATTTACACACACTGGCCAGGGGCCAGATTCACGAAAGCACTTACGCAAGCACTTACGAACCTGTACATCTTTTCTCAATCTTTGGCGGCTTTGTTTTCAATTATTAAACAGTTGATGAGCTCCGAAGCATCAGGAGGCTGTTTATAACAATAACAACAGTTGATTGGGAAGTTTTCACGTTTGTAAACTGTTTAATAAATGTAACCAAAGCCGTCAAAGATTAAAGAAAGATGTACACGTTCGTAAGTGCTTTCGTGAATCTGACCCCAGGTCTTGTGTCTGTAAACCTAAGTCCGTGTGTCTCCGTGTTGAGTTTAAATATGTTGTGGCGACACTTTTAGTTATGACCTAGACCACTAGGCTACGGTGGTGTACGTCCTCGAATCACAGTCGAGGGACCAGGATTCACCTAATGCATCTGTTCACCTAGCGGTTAAATAGATGCCCGGGAGAAGGTCCGTTACATGGCCTAGAGGGACCACCACAGTAGAGGCTTCCTTCCCTCCGAGAATGGTAATTATATCGGTTATCTTCAAATTAAACGCCGCGGTCTTAGTTTTTTTCAGTGCCTGTTGTAGTCATGCTTGTTGGTGATCACTCATGCTGATAATGGAATTCAGCACTGCGAATATTAAGGTAAATTAGGATCATTTTTTTTTAAATCTTGGCCATCTCGGCGGAATTTAATTTCAACTTTGCAGTGGCTCTTCCTTATCAAAGAAAACGTTACCCGCACATGGTGGAGTTGGTGAAAGGGTGACTGACGTATATTTAAAAGACGTCATGACAAATCCCCCATCTACACACACACACAAAAAAAAACACCCCCATCTCAACCAACCCTCCACAACCACACAATCTCACCTCCATATACTCGCCCTTCTCCACTACCACCACCACCTTCTCCACTACCACCACCACCTCCACTACCACCTCCACTACCACCATTCCTCTACTAGCGTCATCACCACCAGTCGTCGTTCGTTGCCAGACTAATAGATTTAATCATCTCTCCTGGAGCCGCGGGTTGCATATTGTTTTCAGCTCTTGCAGTGAGGGAGTCGTGTGCGTCTCCACCTGTCAGTCACCTTGGTTAGTATCTTGAATTTTTTTTTTAGCAAAATAGACATCGAGAATGAGTTGATCAAACAGAACAAAAATTATTTGCAGGTGTGCTGGGTTATTCTCAACAAATATGTTATCGAATTTGAAGGCTTTGAAAAGTCTTAAAAATTATTATTTTGTGGCCGGGGGCTTTCCAGGTAAAGATGTGAAGAGGAAAAAATCTTTTTAATGGTATTAGCAGTTCTCCCCCAATTTGAATGCCTTCATAAACAAGTTTGTTTGTCGTCGACTGAGGCTAAACGAACTACAAGGTTCAGTTCCTGAACCGATTATGTGCCTCTGTAACCTTTTACACCACTGACCACGGGATGGGTATCGGGTGCATAATAAAGAAAGAAATTGGAAATTGAGGCTTCTCTCGCTGAAGTTCCTCTTGTGGACTTGGTTCACTTCGAAGGTAATAAAACCAAGAGTTATTAGACGATCCATTCTTAGCTCTGCATATTTGTGAACTTGTTAGGCTTCTACGGTTTATGGATTAAATTACCGGATAACCTAATAGACGTGGCATTGTTTCAAGCGTAGGTTAGACACGTACATGCATCAGTTTGGACATACATAGGAGCTGCCTCTTACAGGGCCTTCCGCGATGTTCTGTATTTGTGTATACAAGAGGCTGGTGGGCGGAGATTATTTTAATCCGGAAACGTTCGCCCCGAAATAGGGACTGACACGAGGCTTGGCGGGAAACGACCAGCAGGCGGTAAGGCAGTTACGTGACACGCAACACATACGTCTGAAAATGAAGGAAGTAACGACGTTTCGGTCCGTCCTAGACCGTTATCAAGTGACTACGTTTCGGTCCGTCGTGGACCGTTATAAAATCGTCACTACCTTTATTTTCAGATGTGTGGATTGGTAGGCCCTGGTGGTACTTGGTAGGTGGCCCGGCAACCATTCAGGTGTGGGGGGGGGGGGGGGACACGCATTCCCTAATGGGATTAATTGATTGATGAAGATTAAGCCACCCAAGAGGTGGCCCGGGCACCTAAAGAGAAATAAGTCTTGACAGATAAATGCTTAGGTGATGGTGTGTTGCGTCTAGGTGATGGTGAGGTGCGTCTCGGTGATGGTGAGGTGCGTCTAGGTGATGGTGTAGCGTGAAAGTGATGGGCTTGTGATATATGGCTATATTAAGCGAATTTAATTAACAGTGAGAAATTTGCTTTTGATGCTCGAAATTTTAATATCCTTTCTCTCTCTCTCTCTCTCTCTCTCTCTCTCTCTCTCTCTCTCTCTCTCTCTCTCTCTCTCTCTCTCTCTCTCTCTCTCTCTCTCTCTCTCTCTCTCTCTCTCTCTCACTCTCTCTCTCAGTTCGGAATTTATATGACTTATTCTGTGGGAAGGGACTACTATTGGGTAATTCTGGCGCCCAGGAAGGTCTAAAGTGAGGCGGAGTTGGAGATGGCCGCCGTCTTTTTATATGGCGAGGGTAGGCGAGGCAGGAGGCGAGGCAGGAGGCGAGGCAGGAGGCGAGGCAGGGGGCGAGGCAGGAGGCGAGGCAGGAGGCCGAGTGCGCAACACACAAGCACCAATTCTCCTACTTATTTGGAGAGGCAATAACAGTAAGAACACTAATATAGAGACGAAGAAATTAAGAAAAATCTGGCAAATGGGGCAGAGAGCGATAAAGATGATGTGCAGGATGAAGCACGCGAACGAGAGTCCACGAGAGGGAAGGAGGAAGGGGGAGGGGGATGGGGGGATAGAGAGGAGAGGAGGGACAGGGGGATGGGGGATAGAGGGGAGAGGAGAGGATAGGGGATGGCAGACAATGGGAATAAATGCTGTACATAAATTTAATAGAGTTGGTGTAAATGTTGAACACTGAATGTTGAAACATGAAGTAGTTCGGTGAAGGGGAACATTGCACGCAAGCTAGGCTAGACCGGGAGCCGGTCGGCCGAGCGGACAGCACACTGGACTTGTGATCCTGTGGTCCTGGGTTCGATCCCAGGCACCGGCGAGAAACAATGGGCAGAGTTTCTTTCACCCTATGCCCCTGTTACCTAGCAGTAAAATAGGTACCTGGGTGTTAGCCAGCTGTCACGGGCTGCTTCCTGGGGGGTGGAGGCCTAGTCGAGGACCGGGCCGCGGGGACACTAAAAAGCCCCGAAATCATCTCAAGATAACAAGCTGGGACTAGCGGTGTCTATGAATTGGGGCGAATGAAGAAGGCAAGAGAGGAAAGCTTTCAAGGAGAGTGGATCTGAACTGTCAGTTGAATGATGGAGAGCATTTAGCCTAGTGGCGGCGGCGGTGGTGGTGTGGCGTTCAGAATTTTCGTTTCTCCTTGTCGATACTTGCGCATAACTGAATCACTGTAGCCGACACCCACCTCAGGTATACCGGAGCCGAGGGGTGTATTGCTGCTACTCTCAGCGAGTCCCAGAAAAAAACAAAACACCGAGGCCTTGTACAGTGCTTTGTTCCAGAACACTCGAAAACATTAGGCTCAAGGGGGTGAAAGTGCACTCAAGTTTTTGAATGATTTGCAGGTCAAACTCATTAGGGAAACCAAGGAGCCAAGAGCGACGGGTTTTTTGTTCCAGCAGCTCAGCATTGCAGCCTAGCATGAAAATACTTACTGCATCTTAGTCATGGGCCCAGGGTACGAGGATGTTCATGTGATGGTGTTGACACCTTCAGAAGATACATCTTTTTGCTGCTATGGGCAAAATATGATGAACAACAATTTGTTTATAATTTTCCCATGATCAGTGCACAGTATTTTACAATAATGTCACAAAATATAATGGTTTTGAATTTGTTTTCCAAAGTGTTTAGCCAGAGTCAGATGTCAAAATCGTCATGGGGTTCAGTATGTGACTATGGCATGCTCCTAGTTCTCGAATTGTGGCGATCCCGACCACATTACGTTACCGCGTAATGTAATAGAAATAGAATCCCTTGATTGTTTCAAGCGTAGGTTAGACATATATGAATGAGAGTGGGTGGTTATAAATACGAGTTACCTCGTATGGGCCAATAGGCTTTCTGTAGTTACCTTCATTTTTATGTTCTTAAAGGGAATCAGGATGCATGGTTGGGTGAGGCTGGGCCCAAGAGTTTGACCTCTAACCTCGAACAGAAACAGACATTTCTATTTATATTTACGTACAAAATAATAATATTTGTGCATAAATGTTGAACAAAAAGTAAAAAATTAACAATTTAAAAAAATCAACAAATATATATAGTATAATCACTGTCACAGATGCTACAAATTGTGAGCCAGCATTTCCTGGCTCTATACAACTGCATGCTGTAGTGCAGTTTTTGTTTAGGGGGAGAAGGAGAGAAAACACGGGTTGGAGAGCCTAGCTTATACTGTAGGGGGGCTGGAGAGCCTAGCTTATACTGTAGGGGGGCTGGAGACTCTAGCTTACACTATAGGGGTGCTGGAGAGCCTAGCTTATACTGTAGGGGGGCTGGAGAGCCTAGCTTATACTGTAGGGGGGCTGGAGAGTCTAGCTTATACTGTAGGGGGGCTGGAGAGCCTAGCTTATACTGTAGGGGGGCTGGAGAGCCTAGCTTATACTGTAGGGGGGCTGGAGAGCCTAGCTTATACTGTAGGGGGGCTGGAGAGTCTAGCTTATACTGTAGGGGGGCTGGAGAGCCTAGCTTATACTGTAGGGGTGTTGGAGAGCCTAGCTTATACTGTAGGGGGGCTGGAGACTCTAGCTTACACTATAGGGGTGCTGGAGAGCCTAGCTTATACTGTAGGGGCGCTGAAGAGCCTAGCTTATACTATAGGGGCGCTGAAGAGCCTAGCTTATACTGTAGGGGTGCTGGAGAGCCTAGCTTATACTGTAGGGGTGCTGGAGAGCCTAGCTTATACTGTAGGGGTGCTGGAGAGCCTAGCTTATACTGTAGGGGCGCTGGAGAGCCTAGCTTATACTGTAGAGGCGCTACGTTGACAGTGGCGTGTACTACAATAACAGTATCATCTTGTAAAGAGTAGAGAAAGAGAGAGAGAGAGAGAGAGAGAGACAGAGAGACAGAGAGAGCGTGCGTGTGAGGGAGCGAGCCAGCCAGAGAACAATAGGAGTTGCCAGAACTCCAAACATTACAAGCAGAAGTGAAAGGAGTGTTGAAGTGGCAGTTTCAGGTTGACAAAGTCTAGAGTCGTCTAATATTTTGTAATATAAATCGAAATATTAAAATAAATTGGAAACCAAACAGAGATATTATGAATGGAGTGATAAGAAAATATTTTGTGTACCGCCTGAAGGACCTCGAAAGTTAAATTAAACTTCAGCGAGAAATTAAGTTTCTTTCAAGTAGTTAATTTTTATTAGAATAAAAAAAATTTAATAGTCGAAAAGGAGATCAAAGCTTTGAAATTGGGGCCGGGCGAAACTTTATTAAAAGAGGATTAAAAGTTAATTTTTGAACATTGTTATCGTGAAATATTCCGGCCATTGTAGCGAGGCAGACCAGGCTATGATTTGTATTTTTATTTACTTGTACCGTCATAACCTATATGTATACTATCGTATCCCACACATATACTGTCGTATCCCACACATATACTGTCGTATCCCACACATATACTGTCGTATCCCACACATATACTGTCGTATCCCACACATATACTATCGTATCCCACACATATACTGTCGTATCCCACACATATACTGTCGTATCCCACACATATACTGTCGTATCCCACACATATACTGTCGTATCCCACACATATACTATCGTATCCCACACATATACTGTCGTATCCCACACATATACTATCGTATCCCACACATATACTATCGTATCCCACACATATACTGTCGTATCCCACACATATACTGTCGTATCCCACACATATACTGTCGTATCCCACACATATACTATCGTATCCCACACATATACTATCGTATCCCACACATATACTGTCGTATCCCACACATATACTGTCGTATCCCACACATATACTGTCGTATCCCACACATATACTGTCGTATCCCACACATATACTATCGTATCCCACACATATACTGTCGTATCCCACACATATACTATCGTATCCCACACATATACTATCGTATCCCACACATATACTGTCGTATCCCACACATATACTGTCGTATCCCACACATATACTATCGTATCCCACACATATACTATCGCATCCTGCACCTGTCTGTCGTATCAATATAACGTATTACATTAATTAACATTACAAGAATTATTGACTATCATTATTTCTTGCATACAAATATTTCTGCACCATCCTAAATCCCACTTATCAATATATTGGGGACTGGCATATCGAATTGCAAAATCTCAGAGGATTGCATTGCAAATCGGGTTTCCTTGTAAAAAAAAAATATGAACTTGAAAAATAGAGAACGTGATAAACACCTCCAAAGGATACCCAGTCTCATTCATATATATATCTAACCATATCGAGTGATAAGGCATGTGATCAAATTTTGAGACACACAGCTCTATCCTGTCTGGTTTGACTTACCTGACTGGGCACTCGAGCAGAGATTGTAAACCGAGCCCAAATGTTAATGACCTCGTTTATTAAGGTATCAGATAAATTGTTTATTTATTAATTACTTGATCGCACAATCCTAGTACAGTGCTTGAGATAATGAGCCACTAGGTGGGTACAAGTCACTACCAAAAAAAGGTAATCAGTAGGAGTCCATAGAAATTGGGAAGCGAAAACAAAATTTTCACGACCAGGCAACACTTTTTGGACTCCAGCGGCAGATTTTATCTCGAGGTTTGTTACTTTAGTGGGGAAGCGGAGTGGTGGAGAGTGGAAGAATTGGAAAAGGAAGCAGGGAAGGAAGGTTTGATGGTGATGAGTGAGAGGGAGGTAGAGAGAGAGGCAGAGGGAGAGGAGAAGAGGGTGGTGCTTACCTAAGAGTGACTAAAAGTACAATTAATCTTCTTGTTCTCGGTGCGTTATTTTGTTTTTTTCTGACGTTGAAGTTCTTTCCCATTTGTTCTTTCCCATATTTGTTCTTTCCCATATTTGTTCTTTCGTGTTGGATGGAGGTGGCTGCCTCAGCGTCTTTCGGTGTGTTACATTTGTTAACCACTTGTACGGAAATTTTTCGTACATTTAATATTAATATTTTAATATTTACGGAAATTAATATTTACGTACATTTCTTTCGACTCATTTGAGTTTTCAGCTTATGCCTATTATCTTGTTTTGTTTTCTCCTTATTCGCCTTGTCTATTCCCAGTATTTTGTATGTTGTGACCATGGCCCTTCTGTTCTTTCCTTTCTCTAAGGTTGTGAGATTGAGTTGTCCCTCATAACTTACCTCATACCTTAGTCCTCTTAATTCTGGCACTTATTGCAGACCACTGCAAATTTTCCAGTTTTGTTTTGTGTTTTACGATGAGCAGATGTCATGCCAGTGCTTCATAAACTAGTACTGGCCTTACATTGGTCGTATACATTGTTATGAAAGAGTTTTCAGGTTTTAAATGTTTGCCACCTTCCCATATGCTGTAAAAGTACCGCCTGTGTGTGTGTGTGTGTGTGTGTGTGTGTGTGTGTGTGTGTGTGTGTGTGTGTGCGTGCGTGTGTGTGTGTGTGTGTGTGTGCGCGCGCGCGTGCGCGTGCGTGTGTGTGTGTGTGTGTGTGTGTGTGTGTGTGTGTGTGTGTGTGTGTGTGCGTGCGTGCGTGTGTGTGTGTGTGTGTGTGTGTGTGTGTGTGCGTGCGTGCGTGCGTGCGTGCGTGCGTGTGTGTGTGTGTGTGTGTGTGTGTGTGTGTGTGTTAGCTCTGGAATTATATCCATTTCCAAATCTTTTTGTTGAAGAGGAGAGAGGGGGAGGGAAGTGTGGGGGAGGGGAGGGAAGTTTGAGGGAAGGAGGGGGGGGGGGCAAGAGTCGACAAGAGGGCCCAGCCTGATGTAAACAATACAAGCCTCGACTGCCAGACTTTGGACACTGATTCTCTCGATTTTCATTTGTTATTTACATTCCTTTTATCAGTGCATATACATTTTTTATCACTTGTTTTAGATATATTATTTAAATATTTCCCATCATTTCACTCTGTGTGAGAAATATCAACCTCCAGAGGGAGACACACACGAGTAATCAATTGAGAGTACAGAGTGGGAGACAATTTAATAAATCTTCTCACCTGCACCAGCATCCCAGCAGTGGGACAAGACACAGTTCCATCTCCCGCCTCCCTCGGCATCACCTCCATAATTCACTCGTTTTTCGGTCCGGATGTCGTGTTGCCATGGAGACAATGACGCCAGAAGGTGGGAGAAAGCAAGTGATGCTTCGTGTTAGAGGAGAGAGAGAGAGAGAGAGAGAGAGAGAGAGAGAGAGAGAGAGAGAGAGAGAAGAGAGAGAGAGAGAGAGAGAGAGAGAGAGAGGGAGTGAGTTGGGAAGGAGAGTTGGGAGGGAGAGAAGAGTGTGAGCTGGAGAGCTTACTATGGAATAGGAGGAGGGGGGAAAGGAAGATGAAAGGGAAAGTGAGAGAAGAGGGAGGTGTGAAAGGAAGAGAAGATGGAGGTGGGTGAGGAAGATAGGGAGATGAGGAAGAGTGTGGGATAGTGAAGAAATGGGTAAGCAAGGAAGAGAGGGAAGTAGGCAGGTAGACCGAACAGCATTAACACACACACAATTCCAAAGACTGAGTGGTGTGAAGTAAGCTTACAAAACCACAGGAGGTGACAACATCTTTCACAGTGGTGAGGCAACATGTGTAGAGAGCAGACTGCTGCTGCTGCTGTTCACAGTTGCTGGCCCACTGATGCATGGTCTTAGATGCACTGGGAAGCAAGCAAGATTCCTAATAATCACTAACATTACACTAAAACCTTGGACAGATGTGACCATGGTATAAATAGCAAACATACACTCACGCGAAGACCAAATGAAAAAGGGAGCTAGACCTTCAACTCCTAAATAAAAAGGAACAATGTAAAATCACGAGCCTCCTATACGGAAGACAGCGTCCAAGGGGATCTGTACCCTTCCCAATGCTCTCATTCTTGGGTACAAGATACACTTGGCGGTATCTTATCAGTAACCATCGCTAATAACGCTGGAATCTTTAAGAAAAGTGTTTATAAAAGACACAGCAAACCTGTAAACTAATGCATGCCAAGACTTCCAGTCTTGGCAGTCTGCCACAGACAAAATATTATAAATGGAGAAGAATTCTAGTTCCAGCGCTATGGAAAAACTAATTAAAATTCAATTGATACGAAGCTGGTCCACACAACTCTGTGACACTATACGGCTGGAAACATTATTCTTCCCTGCCCATATTAACTCATCCCCCCCTCCCCATATTAACTCATCCCTCCCTGCCCATATTAACTCATCCCCCCTGCCCATATTAACTCATCCCCCCTGCCCATATTAACTCATCCCCCCTGCCCATATTAACTCATCCCCCCTGCCCATATTAACTCATCCCCCCTGCCCATATTAACTCATCCCCCCCTGCCCATATTAACTCATTCCCCCTGCCCATATTAACTCATCCCTCCCTGCCCATATTAACTCATCCCCCCTGCCCATATTAACTCATCCCCCCTGCCCATATTAACTCATCCTCCCTGCCCATATTAACTCAATCCCCCCCTGCCCATATTAACTCATCCCCCCCTGCCCATATTAACTCATCCCCCCTTGCCCATATTAACTCATCCCCCCTGCCCATATTAACTCCCTCATTCCCTAACGTGAGACACCATCTCTCCATACGATAAGTGATTGTATTATCGAAGGGAAATCAAGTGTACCTTGTGATGTGGCTCTGGTGGGGAATCTTGCCCTAATCTGCGAGGGAGGGAGAGTGCATTGATGGATGGAGGAAGGGAGGGTAGAGAGGGAAGGAGGGGGGGTAGAGAGGGAAGGAGGGGGTAGAGAGGGAAGGAGGGGGGTAGAGAGGGAAGGAGGGGGGTAGAGAGGGAAGGAGGGGGGTAGAGAGGGAGGGAGGGGGTAGAGAGGGAGGGAGGGGGAGGGGCGAGAGAATAAAAACTAATGACTCCACTAATGCTCTATATCACCACTAAGTTGCTACACTTGTACAATAGGTTTTAATTCCCGGCTGATGTACTTCATGAATATCTCGCTAATTACACCACAAAATGGTAATTTAATGTTAATTAAACCATGTAATGAGCATTACGAGGTATTAATATTTAGTTAATTTGATCTATGCCAGGAAATAGAGCGAGTGCTGTGGTTTAGTGTGGTTCATGGGCTTCTTTGTTACTTTGGTTGGGGTAGAGAACAGCAGCTGATGACGCACAAATCACAATCGACTTGAGAATGGTTCAGGACGGACCGAACGTCGTCGTCCCTTCACCTTCTAGGGTGTGGTCTGGTCAACGTCACTTTCATATACCTGGAGCACACCTGGAGAGGGTTTCGGGAGCTCTACTGCCCGAGTCACGTGTGTGTTAGTTACTGCTGTGCGTATGTCTCACACACCTGAACAAGTCAGTAATACACGCTCTTTCATACCTGTCACAGGCTGCCGGGGGACTGGTGCTGGCGCTCAGCATCTGGCTGGCGGTGGACAACACCTCCTTCCTGCTGCTGACGCGGGTGTCGGACAATGAGAGCCTCCAGCAGTTCAACCAGCCCTCCGTCATGGAGCATGGCGCCTACGTCCTCATCGTCGGCCGGCGGCCTCGTCTTCCTCATCGGCTTCTTGGATGCTGCGGAGCCGCCATGGAGTCCAGAGCATTGCTCACAATGGTGAGGACCCTCAGTAAGCTTGAGACACATCTTTTATATCAAGCAGTTTCACTTATGGGCGGTTGGTGACATTTGTAAATTAGTTTGTTCGACGGACCACTTGGGCTGGACGGTAGAGCGATGGTCCTCGCTTCATGCAGGTCAGCGTTCCATCCCCGACCGTCCAAGTGGTTGGGCAACCATTCTTTTCCCCCCGTCCCATCCCAAATCCTCATCCTGACCCCTTCCAGTGCTATATAGTCGTAATTAATGCCTTGGTGCTTTCCCTCCTGATAGTTTGTTCGACGGAACTCCCTTTACATTTCCACTCCTTTGGGTATGCTTAGTCAGTTTTCTTTCATTCTAATAAGAGTGTGTGTACTTCCCTCCAGTCTTTAAATTGTAAATGTTTCCTCACCACAGTACGGTCTGATGATCATCGTTATCTTCATCCTGGAGGTCACCGGAGGCGCCCTGGCTGCTGTTTACAAGACTGAGGTGAGTCTCCACATAGTACAGGATTGTTGATGGGAATCCCACTCCCCCAACATACCCATGCACCCACCCACACTACCCATACACCCACTCACACTACGACACAAACCTACCCAGCTCCTATAGACCCTTCCCTTTTCCGTTTGTTTTTTTCTGGGGAAGGGGGGGGGGGGGAGGGGTGGAGTAAAGAGGATGAGACACAGCGAAGGGAAAATATAGTGAGAGTTATGGATAGCAGGCGGGCTGTCCACCTTGCTGACAGTGTGTATTCACTTTGTTGTCTGGGTGCCTTGGTATAGGTAAATAAAGTAGAATACGGGTAAGGAGAGGGGTAGAGAGAACGAAGATACGAAATACAGAACGAATACCCCCCCCCCCCCCGTGTTACACGGATCTTCTTACCGCCTTATTTTTACACTGCTTGTAGTTTGTGCCTGTTGGTTTTCATTAAGATATTAGTGGTACTGGAGGATATTCAAGATGTGGCCGGACTAGATAAGTGTAGTTATGTGTTCGTGTTAAGACTACGGAATCTTCTTAGATTTCCTAAGTCTTTTTTTGCCTTTTTTCAGTATTCTGTCTGTCTATCCGTATATTTGATAGTATGGTTGTCAAGGATTAATGGGATCTGGGTTTCATTTTGCAATGTGTATTGCAAATACACATTGCAAATACACGCAGAACGAAACTTTTGTTTATTTGAACACATTTTCCATTGCTTTTCAAGTTTATTAATTCAATTGCTGCCTTGATTTTGTTGGCTAATAGCAGCTCTGAAGGTCCAGGTTGTGGCATATTATCTGAGTGACATCCTCAGCGTATGTAATGTATCCTCCCGGTTGGGGCAGGTCAGCTGTGTATATTTTTGTATAGCATAGGTGAAAGGCAGATTCCTTGTGGTACTCCATTTTTTCAATTAGATTATATCACCCAAGTAGCTATCGATACTGAGCCAGGCTGTTCTGTTTATAAAACTGCACAAATGTAGCAGCATATCTCTGTGGAAGCCTTAGGCCAGATATCTTATCTTTTAGGCCGTGTGTGCCAGGCTGTTAAAAAGCTTTGGAGACATTTGTGAGCACTATATTACAGTGGATCTTGCTTCGACATTGCATTCGCTACATATGTCTGTCTTAAGCTCAGGACGCGGGCATAGATTTGTGCTGTGAAATATTTATAAAGAAGGCATTGCTATTGTTCCGTATCAGTTGAGCGAGCTAGCTGTACAGGAGTGTGGAAAGGGGGAAAGGCGTCCCTTTCCACTTCATAATACCCCCCTTCCCACCTCATAATCCTCCCCGCCCACCTCATAATCCTCCCCTTCCTGTCCGTCACATAACAGACCCACATCGGTGCACTGGTTAATGTGTGTGTGTGTGACCTTGCTACATGAACAGCACATTCTTTGTCTCCAGCGAGATAGAACGCACATTTAGTCCCACAAATGTTAACACACAGTACTCACCCATCCTCTACGAATCTCCCATTCCTTACTCCCCCATCCTCTTCTCCCTCCCTCCCTCCTGTCTTGCTATCCCTCATAATTGACAATATGGTTCAGTAAACTCACGTTGATTATAGCTAAATATTAGATTAATCTGACAAATATAAGAGTAAACTGTTGCATAAAACAATAGTGGTAATGTGTGTGTGGGAGTGATTAAGATTCGTGGGGAGATGTTCCTTGGTAGATAATACCTATCTACCAAGGTAGATAATTAATTAATATGATATTATCTGTTATCTACCTTGGTACATAATAGATAATATCATATAATTGTTACACGATAGTCACAGGTACTCCTTGAGACAGTAACAGGTACCCTTGTTACCCTTAGTTCCCTTAGTTTGCAATAATATGCCACCCTAAAGGGCACTAATATGTTAAAAATTACCATTATTGGTCTGGCATATCTTGTCCAGTCAAGGGTAGTCTGTTACGAAATGTACCTATTTGCCGGCGTATATGTACCTATTTGACCCAAAAATTCATATGTATATAATTATATATATTTTGCATAATATATACAAAAATGCGTCGTATCCACCGGCAAATAAGCTTTATTAGTTGATTATTTAGGTTTAGACAGTGTTCAAAATTTAACATTTTTAAAGGAAGAGTTTTGAGGTAGGTTAAACACAAGGAACATGAAGATTATATTTGTTTATTGTCATGATGTAAGCGACGTGTTGTTAATGTCAGTAATTCTCCCCGCAGGCGAAGGAGGAGCTGCAGAACTTCTTGAAGCACACCCTCAAGCACTACTACTCCACCCACGACCAGGCCAACTCCGTCACCGTCGCTTGGAACGCCCTCATGGGCCAGGTATACACTTGGGCTGGACGGTAGAGCGACGGTCCTCGCTTCATGCAGGTCGGCGTTCAATTGCCAAGTGGTTGGGCACCATTCCTTTTCCCTCGTCCCAATCCTTATCCTGACCCCTTCAAAGTCCTGTATAGTCGTAATGGCTTGGTGCTTTTCCCTGATAGCTGTCCTCCTCCCCTCCGGCGAGAATTATCATGGAAAAGCGCCAAGCCATTACGACTACACAGCACTTGGAAGGGGTCAGGATAAGGAATGGGACGTGGGAAAGGAATGGTGCCCAACCACTTGGATTGACCGTCAACCTGCATGAAGCGAGACCGTAACTCTACCCCTCCCTCCCTCTCCCTCCTCCTCTCTCCTCTCCTCCTCCTCCCCCTCCCTCTCCTCTCCTCTCCCCCCTTCCTCCCCCTCCCTCCTCCTCCTCCCCCTCCCTCCCTCCCTCCCTCCCTCCCTCCCTCGCCTCTGCATTAACAGACACTTCTTAGTTCCTCGTGTTAGGAGCTAAAGTCGTGAAGTTTGCACATCAAGCTCCAGACTGTCAACATGTAGGTTATCTTGAGATGATTTCGGGGCTTAGTGTCCCCGCGGCCCGGTCCTCGACCAGGCCTCCACCCCCAGGAAGCAGCCCATGACAGCTGACGAACTCCCAGATACCTATTTACTGCTAGGTAACAGGGGCATCAGGCTTAAAGAAACTCTGCCTATTGTTTCTCGCCGGCACCCAGGATCGAACCCAGGACCACAGGATCACGCATCCAGTGTTCTGTCCGCTCAACCGCCGGCTCCCTTAGTAGGCGGGTTAGAGTAGGCATCCCTACAACTAGGCACTCCCGCAATGGAATAAGTGCACGCAAAGGCTCATCAATACAATCATTAAATGAAGAAAGAGCCAAAGCCTCGCGTTAATACGCAGCCTCACCTCGGTCTTGTGTATCTCACTACTCCGGCCAGTAAATTCCTTCCCCCCTCCCAATAGTCTCACACAAACTGCTGCGCGTAAATTCAAGTCCACAATAAGGGTGAATGCAGGCCCCGTATTTTACCTTGTTTGTGAACTAGGTCTGAAAGTCTCCCGGCTCTGTTTATGGATATGGATGGAGACTGACTACAGCACTCACTCCCCACCGCGGCAAAGGAGAAGAGAGGGAATGGTGAGAAGGAAGGGGAGGGAATGGTGGAAAGGAAGGGGAGGGAATGGTGGAAAGGAAGGGGAGGGAATGGTGGAAAGGTGGAGAGAGGAATGGTGAGAAGGAGAGGGAATGGTGAGGTTATCTATCTTGAGGTTATCTTGAGTTGATTTCGGGGCTTTTTTAGTGTCCCCGCGGCCCGGTCCTTGACCAGGCCTCCACCTCCAGGAAGCAGCCCGTGACAGCTGACTAACTCCCAGTTACCTATTTACTGCTAGGTAACAGGGGCATAGGGTGAAAGAAACTCTGCCCATTGTTTCTCGCCGGCGCCCGGGATCGAACCCGGGACCACAGGATCACAAGTCCAGTGTGCTGTCCGCTCGGCCGACCAGCTCCCCTGAGAAGAAAGGGAAAAAATAGTTTGTGGAGACAGCGACTGTTCATTGAGGGAAATGGGTATATTGAACCGGTTTCTCAACCCCGGTGATTCCTTCACCCCATAGCTATCTATTCCCTCTGTCCCTCTACTGTCTCTTCACACACTGCCTGTCCCTCTACTGTCTCTTCACACACTGCCTGTCCCTCTACTGTCTCTTCACACACTGCCCGTCCCTCTACTGTCTCTTCACACACTGCCTGTCCCTCTACTGTCTCTTCACACACTGCCTGTCCCTCTACTGTCTGTCCACACACTGACTGTCCCTCTATTGTCTCTTCACACACTGCCTGTCCCTCTGCCATCACTTCACACACTGCCCGTCCCTCTACTGTCTCTTCACACACTGCCTGTCCCTCTGCCATCACTTCACACACTGCCTGTCCCTCTACTGTCTCTTCACACACTCTGCCTGTCCCTCTACTGTCACTTCACACACTGCTCGACCCTCTACCATCACTTCACACACTGCCCGTCCCTCTACTGTCTCTTCACACACTCTGCCTGTCCCTCTACTGTCACTTCACACACTGCCCGACCCTCTACTGTCTCTTCACACACTCTGCCTGTCCCTCTACTGTCACTTCACACACTGCCCGACCCTCTACTGTCACTTCACACACTGCCTGTCCCTCTACTGTCACTTCACACACTGCCCGACCCTCTACTGTCACTTCACACACTGCCTGGCCCCTTCATCTGTTTCCCCTCTCATGTCCCCTTGTCATAACACCTCTCCCCCACCCTCAAGCATTTGCTCTGCTCTCCCCTCAACTCCTTCCTCTCAATACTTCCCACAATACTTTCCCCTCTCTCTGTCTGACACCCCTCTTTTCCCCTCTCCGTTTTGCTCACATATACAGGAAAGGGTGTAAGTTTACATACTGGCCTAGATGTGCTTGCAGGATCGACTGTCATCACTTGAGTCCTGTCTTCTGAATTTGAAGAAAAAGGTGCTTCTCCGCGTCCAGTCATGAAGAACTCTGGAATAAATTTACTTCTTGTAATTTTAAAACAATTCGAAAAAGTATATATTAAATTTATAATTTAGTGGTGTCAAATACCAACTTTAAATGTTTGTACAGTCATTTTGCTGAATAAATGTCCGCCCTATTTCTTTGCTAAGAAATATACATAAAAATACCTAAAATATATAAAACAAAAATATATACTTAAATATTTGATGTACATAAACTGTGGTATAGATGAGTTCAGGAGCCTAACGGCTGAGTGGACTGCGCTCGGTATTCATAGTCCTAAGGTTCTGGGTTCGATCCCTAGCAGAGGTGGAAACAAATGGACAGAGTTTCTTTCACCCTCATTCTCCTGTTTAAAAATTTAACCGAGTTTTGGCATTTACAACCTCGACAGGTAGGAAGTTCAATCGGTTTATAATTCTGTGGGTAAAAAAGCATCTCCTGTTCTCAGTCCTATATTGTGGTTTGTTTAGCTTGAAACTGTTGCTCCTTATTCGTGTTACATCTGACTTTTTGAAGAAATTGTCCAGATCAACATCCTCCAAATTGCTCAGAATTTTAAGTTTCAATGAGATCTGCCTTGTCATGCCTGGTTTGCAGTGTTGTTTTCCCAGTAGCCCTCAACTGTTCCTGGTACAAGGGTTGACTTAGCTCTGGAATGATTTTTGTTGCCTGGTGTTGCACTTTCTCCAGAGCAGCTATATCCTTCTGAAGATAAGGTCTCCATGCTTAAATACTGTAATCCAAATGGGGGCACACCAGAGATTTATACAATTGAATCACTAACTTCTTTTTCTTAGTCAAAGGTACGTTTGATTATTCCAAGGGTTTGGTTAGCTTTTTTTGACTGCTGCTCCTACCTGTTGTGCAACTTTCACTGAATGGTGGATTTTGACTCCAAGGTCCTTTATTTAATAACATTATTTTAATATGGTGGAATTTCAGCCATTTTTTTTTTTTTACTGCCAATAATATGTATTTTAAATCACCCACCCATATGTTCATACCAAAGGATGAGTATGGGAGGAGAGCCTTGTGCTTTTCTAGGATATATAACAGGTCTTCTGACTGCTTAATTTTTCCAGCAGATGGCCTTCATATAGATCACTAAGACTAATTAATTAATGCTTAATGTTTTTTCCATGTATCTGTCGTCTCTCATTTTCTCGGACTAATATGCCTCCTCCTTCCAACAGCTAAAGTGTTGTGGGGTGAACAACTACACAGACTTCCAGCAGGCGGCATTGTGGCAGGCAAACAAGTCAAGTGATATCTTGATCCCGAGGGCCTGTTGTGTCCTCGAGGGTGACCCTATCAAGTTCTACCCACTCGACCCCTCTTGTCCTTCCAGCCCTAATCAGGATAACTCCTACTACCTCACAGTCAGTTGCTCTTTGTGTTATTACCTAATTGTAGTTAGAGGATATGCTTGCAGTGCCCTATCTTCCTATGTGTGTATGTGTACGCACTCATGATCACTGTAGAGTGCAGGTACTGTACAGTATTTGGTAAAGGTGAACTGGGTGAGTAAAGAAATTCAAGTGTAATGTACTGTAGTTAGCTGTTAGAAAGAATCGATAGCCCAAATTTTTTTTATACCACATTTTGAAGTATTAGCAGTGTTTGTCCTGGGCACAGGATTCACTTTGCACAATAGATGGACTTTGGGTATCAAATGGCTTTAAAATTTGGACTCATGTTGGGTAGTATCTAGTCAGGTCTGGGGCAATAGCTAGTCAGGAATCTGAAAATTTCCTAAAAATAAGTGAAAAACATTTCCTTAACTGCTAATATATTTTATAACTAAACAATTCTACACATTATTATAGAACAGAAAGGTATTGTATAAGCTTACATGGATTGTGTATTTTGAGGTAGACAAGAATAGGTAGCCTCAAGTTTAGAATTTTCTGCACATTTAATATTGTTTAACGCTTTTTCTTTACTGCAATTTCCAGTACCAATATGAATTCCAAATTGAGTTATTTTTTCTACATGTCAGCATTAGAAAGCAAATTCAGATCTTTCCTATCATATTTGGCCCTATACTGTATCAAGTACAGTATACATATAAAGAAATGCTTTTCCTGCCCGAAACGCTTTGCGTAATAGTGGCTTTAGGCATTGTATGTACTAGCGTTATCTATAAATCCATCAACTTTGTATCTTATCTTGTATGTATGTACCTTACCTGAATAAAAATTTATTTATATTATTATTTAGAAACAAAAAAAGGCCATTCAACCTTGAGGTTCTACTTTAACACAATGGTATGATGTTAATCTAAATAATCTTATACATGATCATCTGCATCAACGGCTTCAATATTACAAAAGTGTTGAAAGTGTTTGTACATCACTATATCAGACTTCTTGACCTACTTGCAAGGAAATCACTAACATGTTGTGTCACTTATAAAGAAATAAAAAAAATAATGTGGCTAATGTTAAGTACTCTGTATGTTTAGGCATGTAATGCTTACTTGTAGGACATTATTTTCTTGTTGTCCAAGATTTTTATATTACAAATGTTCCTTAACTCTAAAATGTCAAAATATTAATTAAATGGCTTATCAGTTGATGTATATAAAAGTTTATTTGCAGAAACTCATGGACTTCATGAGACAGATGAGTAATGTGATGCATGTAAATGTTTGTATTGCATAAATTAATGCTCTCACAATGGTTGGTAAACATGGCCTAATTTCTGTTAATCATTGATCAACAGCAGTTTCTATCTCACTCGATTTTTTTCTAAATTTTACAAATATGAAATATACAGTGTGTCCCGTAAGTCTAAAACCTTTACTCCAGATACTATTCATAGTGTGATTTTTGTGTAGCTGTTGTAATTGTGAATACCTGTACAATGAACTCATTTTATACATAAGATAAAAAAAATAAAAATAGTTTGTTCTGTTTTGTCATATACTAGTAGTTACAAAATTAAGGTACACCCTGTATATGCAGTTTGTATTCTAACTTCTCTGTATTGTAAAAATTTCTCTATTGTAAAATATTTACATGTGAATTCTGCAGGTCACCAATATGAGCAACATTTTCTCTTATCTCTGCATTTTTGTCATAGTTTTACAGTTATTGGTGATTTCTGTACGCCTCTAATACAGACATTTCTCCAGACCTAATGTTATGTATGGTGATGGTTGCCGTTACAGGGCTGTCTGAGCAGGTTACAGGAGAACACCTTCTACTACTTGACTCCCATGTTGTCTGTGGCCATCTGTCTGGGCACACTGCAGCTAATCCTCATCACACTCTCGTTTTACATGTGTAGGGCCATTAGCAAGGCTCTCAAGTAAGGGTGAACACTTTAGTCCGCATGATCTCACCCGCTCGCCTGTATGCTTGACGTGATTTTATGAAGGATTCTGCAGTGACAAATGCATGGAAATTATATTAAACTAGTTGGATTTAGTGTGATGCATTAACTTGCTTTTGAGTAAGTTTTGTACTTAGGACATATCCAAATATTTGCTCATTACTGTACAACTTTTGGATTGGTGTGACATTTGCAGGCTAGTTTAATGTGATTTCCATTAATTACTTTGTCACTTAAGTACGAGCCACCAAGTGTTTATTACAGTACCTGCTACTACCCACTACCCACCATTCCTCCCTTCCTACCGAGACAGAATACCCTTCATGTAAAGCATTTTAGCTTATCGTATTCACAGATAATGAACCTGTTCAAAGCCAGATTATCTGTGTAAAAGTAGCTTGTTCCCTGCTCAACTTTATTTTTATTGTGCCTGTGGGTAGTCAAAAATTTACTGCATCGAATCAGAAACTATAGAAAGTTTTTATCAGACCTTGCATGTCGTGACTTAAAAATGCATTAATCATTACATGGCCTAGTGCAAGTGATAGAGAGTATGTGAGAAAGTTGAGAGGAGGTATGAGTGTGAGTGTTTATATCATTTGTGCTTGCAAGATCAGGCTGTTAGCTCTTGGATCCCACCTTTCTGTCAGTTGTACTTGCCTATCACTTTGGGCAAGTGAGGTCTAGCTCTTTATGTCCCACCTACTGTGTACATGTGTATGTAATTCCTGTACCCAAGTGTAGTTACAGGATAAAAAATAAACTCATGGTGCCCCATCTTCCCAATACTCTGTCATACAATGCTTTGAAACTAGTAACGGCTTTGACCTCCACCATCTTCTCACTTAACTTGTTCCAACTATCTACCACTCTGCAAAAGTGAAAATTTTCTTATATTTCTTATGCAGCTTTGTTTAGTTAGTTTAAATCTATGACCTCTTGTTCGTAAAGTTCCAGGTCTCGGAAATTCTTTTCCATCACTTTTATCGATCCCCGTTACTATTTTGTATGTAGTGATCATATCGTCTCTCTTTTCTTCTATCTTCTAGTTTGGCATATTTAAGGCCTCTGACTTCTCGTAGCTCTTGTCCTTCAGTTCTCGGAGCCATTTAGTTGCATGTCTTTGCACCTTTTCCAGTTGTGTGTGTGTAATTACCTAAGTGTAATTACCTAAGTGTAGTTACAGGATGAGAGCTACGCTCGTGGTGTCCCGTCTTCCCAGCACTCTTTGTCATATAACGCTTTGAAACTACTGACGATCTTGGCCTCCACCACCTTCTCACTTAACTTGTTCCAACCGTCTACCACTCTATTTGCGAAGGTGAATTTTCTTATATTTCTTCGGCATCTGTGTTTAGCTAGTTTAAATCTATGACCTCTTGTTCTTGAAATTCCAGGTCTCAGGAAGTCTTCCCTGTCGATTTTATCAATTCCTGTAACTATTTTGTATGTAGTGATCATATCACCTCTTTTTCTTCTGTCTTCTAGTTTTGGCATATTTAATGCTTCTAACCTCTCCTCGTAGCTCTTGCCCTTCAGTTCTGGGAGCCACTTAGTAGCATGTCTTTGCACCTTTTCCAGTTTGTTGATGTGCTTCTTAAGATATGGGCACCACACAACAGCTGCATATTCTAGCTTTGGCCTAACAAAAGTCATGAACAATTTCTTTAGTATATCGCCATCCATGTATTTAAATGCAATTCTGAAGTTAGAAAGCATAGCATAGGCTCCTTGCACAATATTCTTTATGTGGTCCTCAGGTGATAGTTTTCTATCTAGTATATAATTAGTATATCTAGTATACAGTGTGCGTGCGCGTGTGTGCGTGAGTGCGTGCACGCGTGTATTCGTGAGTGCGTGCGCAAGATAACTGTGCCAAATTTATTTACTTACTTGAGTGTAAAGAAGACTCGTCTTCTTGCCATTGAAGCATACACCCTGCCTCGTATATTGATTCCTGGTCTTGTAGTCCTTCAAGAGTATTGCAAGTTCAACCACCTGAAAAGGATTTTCAAGCATTTTTCAAACAACACTTAGAAGTACTATCCTTGAAAACAGTATTAAATGATTGTTGAGAACCACAGAAGTCTTCAGCCTTA
>NC_091177.1:4285091-4331744 GCF_040958095.1 Procambarus clarkii
CCACAGTCTCACGTATTGTCGAGGAAGTCCATAAATTCGCCATCAGACTGGTCCCGGAGCTGAGAGGCATGAGCAATGAAGAAAGACTTGAGGAGCTTGGCCATGATATTGTAAGAGACTTGATCACGACCTAGAAACTGCTCCAGGGGCATAGATAGACTAGGATAGACAGGGGGCGTCATCCCCCGGTCTCACGGTAAGTAGTCCATCATCACAGTTCTCAGCGAGTGGGGGGGGGGGAGGCTGAGAGTGCTAATGGGGGGGGGCTGAGAGTGCCAGTAAGGTGGCTGAGAATGCCAGGTAAGGTGGCTGAGAGTGCCAGGTAAGGTGGCTGAGAGTGCCAGGTAAGGTGGCTGAGAGTGCCAGTAAGGTGGCTGAGAGTGCCAGTAAGGTGGCTGAGAGTGCCAGGTAAGGTGGCTGAGAGTGCCAGTAAGGTGGCTGAGAGTGCCAGGTAAGGTGGCTGAGAGTGCCAGTAAGGTGGCTGAGAGTGCCAGTAAGGTGGCTGAGTGCCAGTAAGGTGGCTGAGAGTGCCAGTAAGGTGGCTGAGAGTGCCAGGTAATGTGGCTGAGAGTGCCAGTAAGGTGACTGAAAGTGCCAGTAAGGTGGCTGAGAGTGCCATTAAGGTGACTGAGAGTGCCAGGTAATCTGAGAGTGCCAGTAAGGTGACTGAGAGTGCCAGGTAATCTGAGAGTGCCAGGTAATCTAAGAGTGCCAGTAAGGTGGCTGAGAGTGCCAGGTAATCTAAGAGTTTCCAGTAAGGTGGCTGAGAGTGCCAGGTAATCTGACTGAGAGTGCCAGTGCGGCCGCTTGCCAACGAAGCACTAACCCGCAGCCAAGCTGTACACATTAGCGACCCTACAGGCAAAAGAATAACTTTGCCCCGACAAGAATGTGATGACACTGAGTGACAGCATTCGTTCCCGTCAGCACACACACACAACACACACACAACACCACGGCGCTTTCGGTCGATCTGACACATCGGATAAAAAAGTCAATTAATTCCGGATACGAAGATCTGACATCCGACACGTATATATCATCAAGCGAGGGGGTGTGAGGGGGCTGTCAGGTGAGGGCTGGATATGTAAACAGGCATTTAAAGTCCATCATCACACACCAGTCGCTCTGGGCCGTCGATCGCTGCCTCCCTCTCTCTCTCTCTCTCTCTCTCCGCAGCGGGTGAATGGTGTAATTATTCGCGGTGTTGACCCTCGGATCGCGAAGCGTGAGTGAAATAATCAATGGGGAATAGGGGTATGCGGCCGGCGGCGGTGTGGGCGAGGAGGCCAGACACGTCCCACAAATAGTCTCCTGACGGTGTGTGTGGTGGTGGTACTGGCCACCTGACGGTGTCTTTGACGAAGAGGGGTAAGGGGGGGGGGGAGTAGTACTTACCAATCAGCACTTACCTGTCAGTGACTGACAGAAAATGAGGTCTAGCTCTTCACTCTCCGCCAAACAGACTTTCTTTGCGTTCTCTAAAGGTGTGGATGGAGGTGGCTTCTATGACTTCTTTCAGTGAATTCAATACTCTTACGACTATCGTAAGAGTATTGAGTGAATTCAATACTCTTACGACTATCGTAAGAGTATTGAGTGAATTCAATACTCTTACGACTATCGTAAGAGTATTGAGTGAATTCAATACTCTTACGACTATCGTAAGAGTATTGAGTGAATTCAATACTCTTACGACTATCGTAAGAGTATTGAGTGAATTCAATACTCTTACAATATTTCTTCGACTCATTTGCGTTTCTAGCTTCCACTGATACTATGTGGTCCTGTTTTATCCCAATATAAAAAGCCTGTTCTTGCAAACCTATTGCCCCCCCCCTCGGTATTTTGTATGTCGTGAACAGGGCTGCTCTGAATGCTCGTCTTTAAGGTTACTAATCTGAATTTCCTTAACCAGTCTACGTAGATTTTTCTTTATTACTCTTGTACTAATCTTGTTGCAAACTTGTTATGATTCATGAGGTTATCTTGAGATGATTTCGGGGCTTTAGTGTCCCCGCGGCCCGGTCCTCGACCAGGCCTCCACCCCCAGGAAGCAGCCCGTGACAGCTGACTAACACCCAGGTACCTATTTTACTGCTAGGTAACAGGGGCATAGGGTGAAAGAAACTCTGCCCATTGTTTCTCGTCGGCGCCTGGGATCGAACCCAGGACCACAGGATCACAAGTCCCGCGTGCTGTCCGCTCGGCCTACCGGCTCCTACCGGTGTGTTAACTACGTGCCGATGCTGCATGGATTGTTATGGTTTTAGATTACCGGAACAACACTTCCATGTAGCACTGGCTATGGTGAGCCCGTAGCGTGGATTGTCTTGCGGGAGCTGTGGTTCAGGATTGTTTAATATCGTTCTGATGTTTAGCAGCTTCCTATGCGTCGTGAGGCTGATGTTTAGCAGCTTCCTATGCGTCGTGAGGCTGATGTTTAGCAGCTTCCTATGCGTCGTGAGGCTGATGTTTAGCAGCTTCCTATGCGTCGTGAGGCTGATGTTTAGCAGCTTCCTATGCGTCGTGAGGCTGATGTTTAGCAGCTTCCTATGCGTCGTGAGGCTGATGTTTAGCAGCTTCCTATGCGTCGTGAGGCTGATGTTTAGCAGCTTCCTATGCGTCGTGAGGCTGATGTTTAGCAGCTTCCCTATGCGTCATGAGGCTGATGTTTAGTAGCTTCCCCATGCATCGTGAGGCTGATGTTTAGTAGCTTCCCCATGCATCGTGAGGCTGATGTTTAGTAGCTTCCCCATGCGTCGTGAGGCTGATGTTTAGTAGCTTCCCCATGCATCGTGAGGCTGATGTTTAGTAGCTTCCCCATGCGTCGTGAGGCTGATGTTTAGTAGCTTCCCTATGCATCGTGAGGCTGATGTTTAGTAGCTTCCCCATGCATCGTGAGGCTGATGTTTAGTAGCTTCCCCATGCGTCGTGACATGAGAGAGACGCTGATGTTTAGCAGCTTCCCCATGCGCTGTGACGCTGATGTCACCTCGTTCATGGTCGCCTGATGTCAGTGCTCGAATTGTCGCAACTTGCAAATCTCTTTCCTTTTCACTGTTCCTGACTTGTCTTACTCTTTAAGCGTATATTTCCTCAAGTTTCATGCCTCTTGTTCCCAGCTCCATTACCTTACTCTTGCTAGGGTTTGAAGTCTTGATTCATACCCTTTTCCTGCTCACTCCTGGAGAATAAGCTGTGACTGGAGCCAGGACTTCGGTTTTTACTCATCTCTTTTGAATCGTCCGCAAACATTGACCTGTACGAACTTACTCCCTCTGGTAGATCATCGGCAGTGACTGTGGAGGTATTGACCGCTGTGTGCGTGGTGTGGGGTAGTGGTGATCCTGGCGTGCTGATGATGGGTGTGGGAGTGTAATGACCTCAAGTGTTGTTTCAGAGCCCTCTTGTATTTTTTCGACGTATCCTCTATGGATACAAAGGGCGTCTCTTGGAAATTTTTATTATAAGAGTACAAGATCATTTTGTTCATGGTTTATGCTCTCTCGACGATAACGTTACTATGTGTAACGATACTCACGTGGTGGAACCTACATACAATACCGTCCGTATTAACCGTGTATCAAACACTGGGTAAAGCCCAGTTTTCGACGAGGCTAGAAGTCTTATTCAGTCAGGTGGCGTTATGATGGCGTTCAGTCAGGTGGCTCTCTCTCTATGGAGAGAGAGAGAGAGAGAGAGAGAGAGAGAGAGAGAGAGAGAGAGAGAGAGAGAGAGAGAGAAAGAGAGAAAGAGAGAAAGAGAGAAAGAGAGAAAGAGAGAGAGAGAGAGAGGGAGAGAGAGAGAGAGAGAGAGCACCATTATCAGCTGCACCATCAAGAGAAAGGTAGCAATTGATGGGCAGGAGAGGGGAGGGAAGGATGGGGTCACGTCCAGTCAACATTATCACAGGCAGGAAGATACTTTGATCGCTGAACACATCATTACTCCCGGTGATGCTGTGTGCTGCTTACCTACCTCCTCCTCCCCCCCCCCCCACCCCTGCCCCTACCCCCCCCTTTACCCATTCCTGCCCCCTCCCTTACTGCCCACTCTCCCACCACTCCTCAGGGTTGGCTGTGTTTGACTAACTGTCGTCAAGTGTACTTTGAAATCCATTTGTAGAAAATTAGTTCAGGTACACCGACTGATTCGGTCCGGAGAGGTTACCTGTGTTTGTAAAGCTTTGCCGGCCGGTGCCACTCTTCGGGGCCCTCACACGGTCTTCACTTACCTGCAGTCTTACCTTTATTATGTCATGTTACAGTTGTCATCTAGAATTATAATCAAACCGATAAATCAGATATGTCACGTGGATGTGTCTGCATGTACTCGAAAGGTGAACATCGGACACCAGGCCGCCAGGGAGAGTGCCGCCGAGTGCCATCGCCAGGGAGAGTGCCGCCGAGTGCCACCGTAAGGGAGAGTGCCGCCGGCGGGCACAGTGCCGCTCAATACACCCACCAATAATAATTAACTGTTTCCCGTCTTTATGCGACCTCTCTTTATAATGTAGATTAATGCACTTAATGGCGGAGAAAGTGGCGAGGTGTGTGTGTGTGTGTGTGTGTGTGTGTGTGTGTGTGTGTGTGTGTGTGTGTGTGTGTGTGTGTGTGTGTGTGTGTGTGTGTGTGTGTGTGTGTGTGTGTGTGTGTGTGTGTGTGTGTGTGTGTGTGTGTGTGTGTGTGTGTGTGTGTGTGTGTGTGTGTGTGTGTGTGAGAGAGAGAGAGAGAGATCACCTTGCTGGGCTTGTAGGGGTTGAACTTTAGCTCTTGGTTCTCTCCTCAACATTCAATTACCTGTTGTACAAATTCGCAGGCGTTTGGGTTCCGTCATATCTATACAAGAGGCCTTGTATAGTGTCTGCTTGTGCATCAGTGTGTGTGTGCGTGTTAGTGCTCGACCCGAGGGAATACGCCTTGCCTCCGAATCAGCCCCGTAGGGATGGCAGCCCCCCAGGGGCACCCGAAGGATGGCAGCAGCCCCCCCAGGGCACCCGAAGGATGGCAGTAGCCCCCCCAGGGGCACCCGAAGGATGGCAGCAGCCCCCCAGGGCACCCGAAGGATGGCAGTAGCCCCCCAGGGGCACCCGAAGGATGGCAGCAGCCCCCCAGGGCCCCCGAGGGATTAATATGGTGTCGCCCGTGGCCGCACCACCGGAAGGTGTTACCACCTCCAGCCTATACTGTCATGCCGGCATCGTCCGCACTGCCAATTATCACGTGAAAAATGAAGCACGCATCGACCCTACGTGCTCTGAGGGTTAAGATGTTTTTGTCTCGGGTTCAACTGGTTACTTGTTGCTTCCGGTGGCGGGTATTGGGAGTGATGGTGGGCGTTGTGGCAAAGACCAGGTGTACACACGGGGTGTAGCGACAGTACACACGGCGTGCAGCGACACTCAAGGTGTACACATGGGGTGTAGCGACACTCCAGGTGTACACACGGGGTGTAGCGACACACCACGTGTACACACGGGGTGTAGCGACACACAAGGTGTACACACGGGGTGTAGCGACACTCAAGGTGTACACATGGGGTGTAGCGACACTCCAGGTGTACACACGGGGTGTAGCGACACACCAGGTGTACACACGGGGTGTAGCGACACACAAGGTGTACACACGGGGTGTAGCGACACTCCAGGTGTACACACGGGGTGTAGCGACACTCCAGGTGTACACACGGGGTGTAGCGACACTCCAGGTGTACACACGAAGTGTAGGGACGACCCAATCAGACTTAGCATGCCGGGTAGTACATTAGGACCGGTTGGTGTTCCTTTTCTACCCCATCTCTTGTCGGGTCTTGACTACTATTTCCAGCAGGAAACAGAACTTGGAGGCTGGAAGCGCCGCACCCAACTACACAACGAATCGTCGCACTGCTTGCACTGTAGCCCGAGTAGCTAGGCTGCGCGTGTTACCTTGCACCGTAGCTCATTGCCTTACTGTTGTGTTCGTATCTTGAGGTTATCTTGAGATGATTTCGGGGCTTTAGTGTCCCCGCGGCCCGGTCCTCAACGAAATGGGGGGGGTACATCAGTGTCAATTTCTGTTGCCGTGAAAATAACGGGAGGTGGTATTCTCATCGGGTTAATACAATCAGGCTTTAATTATATGAGGTTTCCGCTTGTCACTGCAGTGTCTCAGTGTGTTGAGACAGTGTGACACTGTCAGTGTCCCTTGTGTGTTGCTGGCTCTTGTGTTGCCACCGTCACCCCGCTGTCAACACATCTGTAGAGCATTAGAGTTCATGTTCCACGCCAGACTGATTCTTGTGAGACTCTGAGACGAGAATTCAAGCTGTGGTAAGTTTAGGGAGCCGGTCGGCCAAGCGGACAGCATGCTGGGCTTGTGATCCTGTGGTCCTGGGCTCGATCCCAGGCGCCGGCGAGATACATTGGGCAGAGTTTCTTTCACCCTATGCCCCTGTTACCTAGCAGTAAAATAGGTACCTAGGTGTTAGTCAGCTGTCACGGGCTGCTTCCTGGGGGTGGAGGCCTGGTCGGAGACCGGGCCGCGGGGACACTAAAGAGCCCCGAAATCATCTGAAGATAACCCCAAGAACAGTAAGATACATCTGAAAAGGATATTGAGTAGCTTAGGCTATTTTTCTGCTCTAAAGAGAGTAGAACTCCCAGAGCCTCATCCAGGTACGGGAAGGTAGGGGTTGGAGGGAAGGCGTTGGCCGCCACATTGGACTTGCGTAAGTCCAATGATTACGAAGTGCCCCCTTACGCACCTTCCTTCGCCGCACTGGACTTTCGTCAGGTGATTACGGAGTGCCCGGCTCCGCATCGCCTCTCGCCAGGCTTGCGTAACTTGCGTCAGTCAGGTGCGTGAGTGGGCCTCAGGGCGACCGGCCATGAGGGCCTTGAAGCAGGGCGGACATGGTGCGCGCCGCAGACAGCCAGATAAAGCTCCAGGGCAACACTACCACCACAATCCCAGGCGGAAAAATGATTCACGATAACGTTAAAAATAAGGAATAGTAGCCGAGTGGCCATTATGTGGTCAGTTGTATCAAAAGGAAAAGTCTGACAGCGAAGAACGCGCACGCGCACACACAGGGAGGCTTGTTGTTGTTGTTATAGATTCAGCTACTCGGAACAAAGTTCCAAGCAGCACGGGCTATGGTGAGCCCGTAGTAGACTTACCTGGCACAGGAGCGGTGCTGTGTGCACAGGGAGGCGTCGACCATACCTGGTCCAAAATACTAACGAAGTAACGAACCTGGGTTATCTTGCAGTGTTTTATTTCCCCGTTATTTCCTCGTTGATGTTGCCGAGCGGACAGCACACAGGACTTGTGATCCTGTGGTCCCCGGTTCGATCCCGGGCGCCGGCGAGAAACAATGGGCAGAGTTTCTTTCACCCTATGCCCCTGTTACCTAGCAGTAAAATAGGTATCTGGGTGTTAGTCAGCTGTCACGGGCTGCTTCCTGGGAGTGGAGGCCTGGTCGAGGACCGGGCCGCGGGGACACTAAAAAGCCCCGAAATCATCTCAAGATAACCTAACCTCAAGATAACTAGTAACGTTCCCTCCCCCCCCCCCCCCACACACACACACCCAGGAAGCAGCTCCGTAACAGCTGTCTAACTCCCAGGTACCTATTTACTGCTAGGTAACAGGGGCATCAAGGCTGAAAGAAACTTTGCCCATTTGTTTCTGCCTGGTTCTGGAATCGAACCGGGGCCACAGAATAACGAGTCCTGCGCGCTGTCCGCTCAGCTACCCGACCCACCCCCCCTGTGTATCTGTACGAGTGAAGATACACAGTTAAACTGTAGCGTACATCCATGCTTTCTGGCGGTTGCCTCAGCGGCTCGGGCCAGGTGCAGGGCTCCCAAGATGGTCCCCTCTCGATGGTCTCTAGTTTTTATCCACCCTTTCACACCCGTCGCGGCCCCCCCCCCCCCCCCATCATGCATCTTTCATTGGCCATTTTCCCGCGCGTCCGTCCCTTCCCCGCCCGCCCCCCTCTCAAGAGAGGTGGCGTGTACGGGGAAGAAAATGGCGGTGGTTTGGGAGGTCAGGTGGGGGTCGCTGGGCTGTTCGCGCGCCCTGGAAATACAAACCGTAACTGTAACCATTTTCCGCTTGTTACAACTTGTAATAAAGTTGTTACATCTTGGCTTAACGTGTTTATGACGTATTAGGACGTTTTTATAACTTGCTATATTGGTTGTTATAACTGGTTAGGAAGTGTTACAAACTTGTTCGAACTTTGTTCCAACGTCGTAGTTTCTGTGTGTGTGTTTGGCGGGCGCGCAGGCGGCGGAGCAGCAGCGACCAGTGAGCAGCAAGTACTTAAGGCGGGAAAACACAAGTGATTTGAAAAGTAGGAGCGTTGTGGTGGAATACTGGGATTTGAAGGTTATTATATTTCTGGTACATACCTGGAGAGGGTTTCAGGAGTTCTTCTTCTACTCCCCGAGCTCGGTCTCCCGGGGTAAGGCTCGACCTCTATGATGTTTCTGGCTGACGCCATATTTTATTACATTACTCTTTAAGTGTTAGGTCGCCTGACATCATTATTCCCTGATGCTTTACATGCTGTTTGTCTTATACCTTGAGGTTACCTTGAGGTGCTTCCGGGGCTTAGTGTCCCCGCGGCCCGGTCGTCGACCAGGCTTCCCGGGACTATAGGAAGAGATTTGCGTCTCTTTTCCTGTATTTCGTTTAGATTCTTAGTTTTTACCGTTTCTATCTGGAATCTATAACTGTTAAAAATCATTTTATTTTATGTCGCCCAGACGAAAACTTTATGGATATTGACTTGGAGTTTTCAAAGTTTTCTATCGAAGTAATTATCATTCTGTCTTTTGTATCGTCTCCAAAGGATGTGCCTTCGCTTGGAGATGCTTTACCGGACTTTTCTATATGTGACATGTAAATGAGAATACGCAGTGGTGCCAGGACTGTGGCCAGACGGACACAGCTTTACACTGTGGCTGGACTCTGTCCGTGCGGTCCGTCATTTTGTTTGACGGACCGTTAATCTTTGCATTCTCTTTAAAAGGAAGTTAAATATACATCGCCTTATTTAACCAATTATTCATTTGAATCTCATTTTATGGGCTGTCACTCCATTTACCAAATGCCTTTGTAGAGTTTGTGTATACAACATCTGCATTTTGTTTTCCATCTAATGCTTCCGTGATTTTGTCATGGTGGGTGAGTAATTGGGAGTAGTCAGTGGGGAAAAATCGGATAACGTAGGGGTGATGGATTTTCAGTTTTCTGTCAAACAGAATGCAAAGAGTAACTGTCAAATAAAATCACGTCTAAGCGCAGTGAAAAGTTCTGTACTCCAGAGCACAGTCCTTGCGCCACTTCTTTTTCTCATTCTCATGTTAGATACATACCTCAAGATGCAGACAAAAATACTAGTCTCAGCTTCGAATCATCCTTTGCAGATGATACAAAATTATCAGCCAGCGAGGTACGTGCAGTAGCTAGGGGGGTACGAGGTGTAGCCAGCGGGGTATGAGGTGTAGCCAGCAGGGTACGTGGTGTAGCCAGCGGGGTACGTGCAGTAGCTAGGGGGGTACGAGGTGTAGCCAGCGGGGTACGTGCAGTAGCTAGGGGGGTACGAGGTGTAGCCAGCGGGGTACGAGGTGTAGCCAGCGGGGTACGAGGTGTAGCCAGCGGGGTACGAGGTGTAGCCAGCGGGGTACGAGGTGTAGCCAGCGGGGTACGAGGTGTAGCCAGCGGGTTACGAGGTGTAGCCAGCGGGGTACGAGGTGTAGCCAGCGGGGTACGAGGTGTAGCCAGCGAGGTACGAGGTGTAGCCAGCGAGGTACGAGGTGTAGCCAGCGGGGTACGAGGTGTAGCCAGCGGGGTACGAGGTGTAGCCAGCGGGGTACGTGGTGTAGCCAGCGAGGTACGAGGTGTAGCCAGCGGGGTACGTGGTGTAGCCAGCGAGGTACGAGGTGTAGCCAGCGGGGTACGAGGTGCAGCCAGCGAGGTACGAGGTGTAGCCAGCGGGGTACGAGGTGCAGCCAGCGAGGTACGAGGTGTAGCCAGGGGGGTACGAGGTGTAGCCAGCGAGGTACGAGGTGTAGCCAGCGGGGTACGAGGTGTAGCCAGCTGGGTACGAGGTACAGCCAGCGAGGTACGAGGTGTAGCCAGCGGGGTACGAGGTGTAGCCAGCGGGGTACGAGGTGTAGCCAGCGAGGTACGAGGTGTAGCCAGCGGGGTACGTGGTGTAGCCAGCGAGGTACGAGGTGTAGCCAGCGGGGTACGTGGTGTAGCCAGCGAGGTACGAGGTGTAGCCAGCGGGGTACGAGGTGCAGCCAGCGAGGTACGAGGTGTAGCCAGCGGGGTACGAGGTGCAGCCAGCGAGGTACGAGGTGTAGCCAGGGGGGTACGAGGAGTAGCCAGCGAGGTACGAGGTGTAGCCAGCGGGGTACGAGGTGTAGCCAGCTGGGTACGAGGTACAGCCAGCGAGGTACGAGGTGTAGCCAGCGGGGTACGAGGTGTAGCCAGCGAGGTACGAGGTGTAGCCAGCGGGGTACGTGGTGTAGCCAGCGAGGTACGAGGTGTAGCCAGCGAGGTACGAGGTGTAGCCAGCGGGTTACGAGGTGTAGCCAGCGAGGTACGAGGTGTAGCCAGCGAGGTACGAGGTGTAGCCAGCGAGGTACGAGGTGTAGCCAGCGAGGTACGAGGTGTAGCCAGGGGGGCTGATCCAGCTCCTCAGACAAACCATTAGTATGCGGAGGCTGGTGGCGCAGATAACACTGCAGAGCTGCACATTGCATACCTTACACGATTAAATATTGTTACTGGTCAAACGTGTTTTGGTAATAAGGGAAAAAATGAAGGGTCTGAAGTTTTTGTTTTGTCGAACGTGTTCCGGTACGTTGTTTTGGCCGGTCTTAGGAGAGGTCGTGACGGTCTCAGAAGAGGCTGTGACGGTCTCAGAAGAGGCTGTGACGGTCTCAGAAGAGGTTCTGACGGTTTTAGGAGAGGCTGTGACGGTCTCAGAAGAGGCTGTGACGGTCTCAGAAGAGGCTGTGACGGTCTCAGAAGAGGTTCTGACGGTCTTAGGAGAGGCTGTGACGGTCTCAGAAGAGGTTGTGACGGTCTCAGAAGAGGCTGTGACGGTCTCAGAAGAGGTTGTGACGGTCTCAGAAGAGGCTGTGACGGTCTCAGAAGAGGCTGTGACGGTCTCAGAAGAGGTTGTGACGGTCTCAGAAGAGGTTGTGACGGTGGTAGAAGAGGCTGTGACGGTGGTAGAATCAGAGTTGGTGACAGCGGAAGCACCAGCCTCCTGCTCCTCCTCGACTCATATAATTCCGGGAAGCTAAAATGAACTGAATACGATCTCTTCTGCTGCCCCTGATGGCCGGACCATCAGCGGAGGCCGAAGGACGTCGTCAATGACCCGCTAACTACAGGTCGCCACTTAGGGAATTATACTCCCTCAGATACATGACCTAGGCATGTGAGGTGGTGAATTCTTTGAGAGCTATAGTGTCTCGGTTATTAAGACTCATTTTCGGGAAATTGCTGTAAAGTAATGAGACGATCTCGGTACTCGAGTTCCCTGAGAGGTGGTTCGTCTCGTGATCTCGTACGCGAGGTGTTGTTATCCCTCATTCTTGTCCCCCTTTCTCACAGTCCCCTCGTCCCTCACAGGTCAGCTTCACACGGGGGCGGGCGTGGGAGGGGGACCGGTGACCCGTGACACAGGAACACAGGTGTCCACCACCCGACCTCCACCCGTCACCACCATCATCTCTCCCCCCCCCCCACCCCCCCACCCCCCACCCTGTTCACGTCTGTCCCTCCTGTGCCCATTCGTTCCTTCCTATATCTTTTCCTGTCCACCCTGTCTGTCCCGTCACCCGTCCCCTAATGTTTATCACTGCCACTTCTGTTCTTTCGTTCCTCACAGCTTTCCCTTTCATTTAATTTCTCGTGTCCTCCGCCTCCTTGCTATCGTTTCTATTTCCTCAGTGAGTCTTTTTAATGTTCGTGTTGAACTAAAAGTTTCCGTGAGTTGTGTACTGCCGGCTTAATGGAGGACTGTAGGCCTAAGGGTTAATGGAGAGATGTAGGCCTAAGGGTTAATGGAGAGATGTAGGCCTAAGGGTTAATTCCTATTATGTCTCCTCACAGCGTACTAGGAGACTGGTTTGTTTTTTATTTATAAATAATAATAATGCTAAAGGTTTAATAAAACTCGTGAAGGCGTATACATGTTTATGATACATTTATTTCTGAACTAAAGACTTAGGTCTTAGAACTAAAGGCTTAGGTCTTAGAACTAAAGGCTTAGGTCTTAGAACTAAAGGCTTAGGTCTTAGAATTAAAGGCTTAGGTCTTAGAACTAAAGGCTTAGGTCTTAGAACTAAAGGCTTAGGTCTTAGAACTAAAGACTTAGCTACCTTGTGTATGCAAAAGACAAAGGCCATCATTTTTTTTAGCGTCCTTAGAACTAAGCTATTGGCTAACAGCGTATTCAGAGGTGATCTAAGACATTCCTTCTAGCCCGAGCGTAGATGTCATGTCTACCTTGCCTTTAGGCTGGTCCCAGTTACTACTCTCTGGGGAAGGGGTTGGGGGAGAGGCAACAGGAAGCTCCTGCGGGGCGAAGTGCATTCCAAGGAACAGTGTATCAGATTCCGAGAAGGTTAGTTCCTTCCCATGTGAACGTGGCGTCTTCTCTTACCCTTTCCCAGCCTTCCTGTCCCCTCCCCCCCCCATCCCTCTCTGGGCTGCTACTACACATGCACTGTCCTCGGTTCCCAAGAGGTTGTCACCCCTCCTCTTCCGTCTCCTGTCCTCTACCACACACACCTTCCAAGTTCCTTCAACTCTCTCTCTCTCTCTCTCTCTCTCTCTCTCTCTCTCTCTCTCTCTCTCTCTCTCTCTCTCTCTCTCTCTCTCTCTCTCTCTCTCTCTCTCTCTCTCTCTCTCTCTCTCTCTCTTTCTCTCTTCTCTCTCTTTCTCTCTCTCTCTCTCTCTCTCTCTCTCTCTCTCTCTCTCTCTCTCTCTCTCTCTCTCTCTCTCTCTCTCTCTCTCTCTCTCTCTCTCTCTCTCTCTCTCTCTCTCTAACTTCCCGCGTTGCCTTTATAGGGAGGCTGTGGGGGGGGGGGCTCAAGAACCATTGTGGGGGGGGGCTCAAGAACCATTGTGGGGGGGTTGTTTCAAGGGGGGGGGATGGTGAACGCTGGTTCGATCCCACCGTCCTGCTCCAAGGATTTGATCACGGTTTTAGACTTTTGTCATGATCTTGTAAATACGAGTTTAAAATATTTTAAATTTTAATGTCTTTTTTTTTGTAAGTTCTTTTTACATCAACGTTGATGTAAATTTACGTTGATTTACATCAATGTTGACACCATTCAGAAGTTAAGAAGAACTTCTTAACTTCTTCAGAAATTAAGAAGTTAGAAGAAGATAAGTTTCACGTGACAGTTCGTGAAATGCGAAACCCTTGTGTTTATGTTAACTTATCTAAAGTATGTAAAGTACCTAAAGTACCTAAAGTATTCCCCTAAAGTATGAAGCCATAGCTGACCAAAAAAAAAAAAAAACATTTAGTTACAATTTCTGATATATTTATCACTACTTGGGAACTACGGTGGGAAACAAGGGGGTAAATTGTAGTGTTTCCCACTTGGGGGTGACACATGTGTATACGTGGGGTCACGACCCCCTCCCCCCCCCCCCCCAGGGGGACGCGACGGGTGACACATGTTGGGGGGGGGACAGAAGGAGACATACCCCAGCAATCATCATTTATCGTCTTTACTCTTAGTGTATAAATTCCTAAACTTCACTCGTCGCCTGGTAAATGACGCTTAATCATGCTAATAGAAACACGTTGGGCACATTCAAGTCATAAGGTTATATAGGATGAACAACCCAGTGAGTTTTCTTCCTTTTGGGGAGTGTTGTACATGCTGCTATGGCGGTGTGTCCACTCACAAGATGAGTGGCGCTGCCCAATACTGTCACTATGGCGGTGTGTCCACTCACAAGATGAGTGGCGCTGCCCAATACTGTCACTATGGCGGTGTGTCCACTCACAAGATGAGTGGCGCTGCCCAATAAACTCGCCCCTCGGGGCAAAATTTAAAATAAGGTTATATAGTTATAGTTATCTATAAGGAAGGAGGCGGGATCACTATAAGAGACGCTAAACTACCTTACCTTGAGGTGTATCTTGAGGTGTTTCCGGGGCTTAGCGTCCCCGCGGCCCGGTCGTCGACCAGGCCTGATCCTCTAACTAGGTCGGTGGTAGGTAACAAGAGATTTTTATTATTAACATCTTTATCGACAAAATCAATTTCAATTTTGCCTAATCCCAGGATTTCGATTAAGCCTTATTAAAGTGAGGATAATGCTGGTTGACAAGAGAGAGAGAGAACTATCAGGGAAAGCGTCAAGTCGTTATGACTATATAGCATTGGGAAGGGGTCAGGATAAGGATTTAGGATGGGACGGGGGGGAAGGAATGGTGCCCAGACACTTGGACTGTCGGGGATTGAACACCGACCTGCATGAAGCAAGACCGTCGCTCTACCGTCCAGCCCAAGTGGTTAGGCAGGATCCTTGTGTTTCTGATCCATGTCAAGAACCTTCCAGCGACAGTGACTACTAACTACTACTACTACTCACTCCCAACCACTTGGGCTGGACGGTAGAGCGACAGTCTCACTTCATGCAGGTCGGTGTTCAATCCCCGACCGTCCAAGTGGTTGGGGTACCATTTCTTTCCCCCCCCCGTCCCATCCCAAATCCTGACCCCCGTTCCAAGTGCTATATAGTCATAATGGCTTGGCGCTTTCCCCCCCTGATAGTTCCCGTTGCTCCTACTCCCTGACGAACAAAGACAACAGGAGACTGGAGAATGCTTTACAGGAACTAACCCAGACTACAAGAATATAACCAGACACTTCGCTCCTGTAATTCATCTCCAATCAACGCCAAGATAGTTGATGACCTTTGAGAATGGTAAGGGAGGAAAAAGCAGTCGTGGCTGAGGTAAGACAGTTAAAAGTCCTGGGAGCACAGTAATGAGCTCGTCTCCCCTCACACCAGACGCACTCATTAACACGATCACAACGGCAGTGTAGGATAAACTATCGGATATAAACAATATATATAAAAAAACACTTAAATAAGTAATCCTTCAGAATTCTGATACAAAATCTCTCTCTCTCTCTCTCTCTCTCTTTCTCTCTCTCTCTCTCTCTCTCTCTCTCTCTCTCTCTCTCTCTCTCTCTCTCTCTCTCTCTCTCTCTCTCTCTCTCTCTCTCTCTCTCTCTCTCTCTCTCTCTCTCTCTCCGATTGGACAGCGCTCTAGACTCGTGGACCTAGGGACCAGGGTTCGATCCCCGCACCCAGTCGGAGACAAATGGGCAGTTTCCTTAACTGATGCTCCTGTTACCTAGCAGTAAATAGGTACCTGGGAGTTAGACAGCTGCTACGGGCTGCTTCCTGTGTGTGTGTGTGTGTGTGTGTGTGTGTGTGTGTGTGTGTGTGTGTGTGTGTGTGTGTGTGTGTGTGGAGAAAAAACATAGTTAGTAGTTAGTAACAGTTGATTGATTGACAGTTGAGAGGCGGGCCGAAAGAGCAGAGCTCAACCCCCCGCAAACACAAATAGGTGAATACGCACGCACACACACACACACACACACACACGGTGGCTGGGACCTCGTAGCCTGGTGGATAGCGCGCAGGACTCGTAATTCTGTGGCGCGGGTTCGATTCCCGCACGAGGCAGAAACAAATGGGCAAAGTTTCTTTCACCCTAAGTGCCCCTGTTACCTAGCAGTAAATAGGTACCTGGGAGTTAGTCAGCTGTCACGGGCTGCTTCCTGGGGTGGGTGTGTGTGTGTGGTGTGGGGAAAAAAAAGTAGTTAGTAAACAGTTGATTGACAGTTGAGAGGCGGGCCGAAAGAGCAAAGCTCAACCCCCGCAAAACACAACTAGTAAACACACACACACACACACACACACACACACACACACACACACACACACACACACACACACACACACACACACACAGATAGAGAAAACACAATAAATAATATATTGGGGCGTTTTAGCGGTGTGTGAGGGCAGTATAGATCAAGCAACAGTAGACCAAGTGTGGCTTGCTCGAGGTGAGAGCGGGAGAGCGGTTCCCACGGCCGCCATCACCACGTGCACCCAGCGGAGGGCGTGCACGTGGTGGCGGGCCGTGCTGGCCAGCAACAGGTTATACCCAGCCGCGACTTGTTGCTCCAATGACAGCGAGGGGGGGGGGGGACGGGGCGAGTGGAATAGGACAGGGGGGAAAAGGGT
Organism: Procambarus clarkii; assembly: GCF_040958095.1. Taxonomy (NCBI): domain Eukaryota; kingdom Metazoa; phylum Arthropoda; class Malacostraca; order Decapoda; family Cambaridae; genus Procambarus; species Procambarus clarkii. Next base: position 4,301,405 of record NC_091177.1, read on the forward strand.
GGAACGGGGAGGGAGGGATGGAGGGGTCGCTGCTCCTTCTGGAAAGGGGACAGCGATGGTAACGGATGTGATTATGTATGCCTTGTGCGGCCCAGGGGGGGGGGAGGGGGTTGTTTAAATCAACATGGCGCCGTGATTATTGGTATATTGATAATTGTATATATTGATTATTGATCATTACAATTATTACTTAACCTATACCGTTGATAGGTTAGGTAATAATTGTAAATAAGAAGCAATAAGATGCTTATCTTAATATACTAAGAAGGTTAGGTGAGGTCGGTGTTTTCTATGAAGCTTTTCAAGGTAAACTAAAATATTCACAATCAATTAGTATGTCACATATGCACTTATTAAATAAGCCAATATTGACGGTAAGGAAGTGCGAGAACGGGTTGGGTTTTGCTGTGGCGCTGTGGCCAGATGTTGTTTGTATAGGTCTGTAGTTATTATTCTGACACTTCGCGCCAGGATAATTGGCTCTTAGAACACATTCTGTAGTTGCGACGATCAAAAATAGGCGCCCCAGAAGCCCACACATATGACTTACTAGAATCAAACCGTCGGGAGCCGGTCGGCCGAGCGGACAGCACGCTGGACTTGTGATCCTGTGGTCCTGGGTTCGATCCCAGGCGCCGGCAAGAAACAATAGGCAGAGTTTCTTTCACCCTATGCCCCTGTTACCTAGCAGTAAAATAGGTACCTGGGTGTTAGTCAGCTGTCACGGGCTGCTTCCTGGGGGTGGAGGCCTGGTCGAGAACCGGGCCGCGGGGACACTAAAAAAAAAAAAAGCCCCGAAATCATCTCAAGATAACCTCAAGATAGCGTGTACAAAATGCCCCATCGTTGAGTGAAAGAGAATATGTGGCTGTTGTATTTACCTCTGTGTACCCCCCATGGAAATTGTTGCTCTAATGTATTAAATATATATCAAATCAACGATAGTTTGAGAAGAGAATCACATAATTAGACTGTTTTTTGGGTTCAGAAATTTATGAAACTGGCAGGGGTGAGACCACAGACTTTGTTCTCCCCTTTCATATAGTACAATCGGGGTACTATATGAAGAGGAGTACCCCCTATGTACTGTATGAAGGGGGGGGGAGTAGCTGTGTGGTTATACAAATAGCTTCTCCCCTTTATCTTTGGTAGCTGTGTTAAACAAAAGACAGTCACCAGACTACCTAGCTCTTGTCACAAACTATTTAACCCTTCGAGTAGTTTTAACTCCATAAATGCCCTTATAATTAAGTATGTTAATAAACAACATAACCCAGTCCAGTGTCTAAACAAAGAGCCGCTACGTTCGCAAAGTTTTAAGTAAAATTTTGATTGATTAAAATCTACATTAGTTAGTATTTAGCTTGCAACCTGTCCTGAGGCCAGGCTCGTTAAAGCAGCGGCCGTCCTCCCAAGACGCAGTCATCAATTTTACGTGTTGTTCATTCAAAATAAATTTGCTTTTTTTGTATATTAATATTATTATATAATAAGCGTCTACATACAGTTAAGTGTAGGTTAGGTGTTTAAGTCCTGTTGGTGATTATTTGTATTTGAAGAACGTGGGTGAAGGAACATTTACAGAGTTGTAATTTGAATAGAGGTTGCTAGAAAAGCATTGTTCGAGAAACATCTGGTGTGAGTCTTGTGTATATAGCTTTTCACTCATAAATAACGGTTTGGCAACTGGATTAACGGGCATTTGGCTTTTGTTGATGAGGACGGGACTTCTTGCTCTATCGTGAACACCTCCTGGAATCTCTTCTTAAGTTCTTCACGCACCTCTTTGTCGTTCTCTTGTGTACCTGTCCTCCTCCTTTTTCAGTGTCATCACTTGTTCTTTCACTATTGTTTTCCTCCTGATGTGGCTTTGGAGCAGTTTTGATTGGGTCTTGAATTTATTTGCTATGTTTTTTTCATACTGTGTCTCTGCTTCACTTCTCACACTGTGGTACTCATTTCTGGCCCCTCTGGTATCTTCCTCCGCTCTCTGGTGTTTTGTTATTTCTGCACTTCTTCCATACCTCATGTGTTTAATGGACTTACTTCCTTACCTGCATTATTGAACAACGGGTTCCCCTTTTGCTTTTAATTTTCTTTTTTAATTTTGAGTAAGGATAAACTTGTCTACTGTCTTTGGGCACTGCTGGGTGATGAAATGCATCATGTTTCGCACATATTTTTCTCAGAGGTCTGCTTTCCATAGTATTTCTAAAGGGAATTTTCTCTTCCCATCATAGTTTCCCCTTCGCTATGCCAGCCTTTTGCTTCCTGGTTTCTTCTTTGGGTGAGTAATTTCTACTTACACCAGTACCCTGTGGTCACTCATTCCCAAGGGGGGTTTCTAATTTGATTCCCTTTATATCTTGACTCGTTCAGGGTGAATCAAGTCTGGCTGGTTTGTCATTTCCTCTCATTCTTGTGGGGTCCCTTGACATGTTGACTTAGAAAGTTTCTTGTTGTCACATCCAATAGTTTTAGCTCTCCGTGTGTTTGGTCCTCCACCTGGTTCTCTGTTCTCCCAGTTTATCTCTCCATGGGTGAAGTCTCCCGTGATTAACAGTCTGAATCCATTCCTGCAGGTGACAGAAGCGCTCTCTCTGTTATAGTTATAGTCTCTCTATACTATAGACTATAGTTATATGGTCTCTCTATATTAATAGGTTTCATGTCGTTTGTATCATACTTCTGCCTGGGTCTTCTGTCACTATATTACTACTAGTGTTATGGGTCTCCCATTGTCGTAGTTCCTGTTATATAAGACCTGAACCCTTCATATCCCCCAATGTCCATTTGTTCGAAACTCCAGTCCTTCCTTTTCAGTGGAGCCGCTACTCCTCACTCTTCCTCTCGTGTCTTCATCTAGTTGTAGTCACCTAGTTGTGCTTGCGGGAGGTTGAGCTCTGGCTCTTTCGGCCCGCCTCTCAACTGTCGATCAACTATTTCTTCCAGACACACACACACACACACAGTTACCCCTAGGAAGCAGCCCGTAGCAACTGTCTAACTCCCAGGTACCTATTTACCACTAGGTGAACAGGAACATCAGGATGAAAGAAACTGCCCATTTGTATCTGCCATCGCTGGGGATCGATCTCCGGATCCTAGGATTACAAATCCCGAGTGCTGTCAACTCAGCCACCAGACCCCGTCTTCCTGCCGTGAGTGTGAGAGAGTGAGAGTGAGAGGTGGGGGTGTGTTGGGGGGGGGGGAGGTATGGAGTGCTGGGGGTCGTATAAGAAGTCAAGGTTGCAGTTTTTATATATATATAAAGTTAGAGTAGTAGACAAACTTGGGAAGTGACAATTGTGAGGGAGTGACTGTCATAAGGTGAGTGCCCCGGGCGGCATATGACAAGGAGATTGTCATATGGAGAGTGCCCCGGGCGGCATATGTCAAGGAGATTGTCATATGGAGAGTGCCCCGGGTGGCATATGACAAGGAGATTGTCATATGGAGAGTGCCACGGGCGGCATATGACAAGGAGATTGTCATATGGAGAGTGCCCCGGGCGGCATATGACAAGGAGATTGTCATATGGTGAGTGCCACGGAGGGAGCCATAAAGAGCGGGTGTGGCACCATGTGGGAGCTGGCATGTGCTTGGTGTCATGTGACCGCGTGTGGCACCCCATCCTGCCAGCCCCGTCTCACACCCGTTCCACCCCGTCACTTCACCACCCCCACAACCATCCCACCCACCATGGCTCCCCCCCCCCCCCACCCCGGCACCCCAGTTAAATGACCCCTTCTCTCCCCTTCCCCCCTGCCCACCCCCACCCACCTACCCACCCCCAGGGGTGGCAGAGGTGGTAGTCTCTGAATATTACGTATTCCTCTTATGGAAATTCTTCTTAAATAACATTATTAGGTTATGATTATTATTGTTATTATTATTATTATCGTTATTGATACGATAAATAGTTTAGGTGCGGTTTAAGAACATACATAAGAACAAAGGTAACTGCAGAAGGCCTATTGGCCCATACGAGGCAGATCTATAACCACCCAATCCCACTCATATACATGTCCAACCCGCGCTTGAAACAATCGAGGGACCCCAGAGGATGGATGGCTAGTTGTTTAGATAGATGAGGATAGACGAGGATCTGCTGCTTCGAGTGGAAGGCACTGGTGCCAGCTTTACGTACATGGCTACTGTAACAGCACTGGTCCAGCAGGCCAGCCGTAGGGGGCACTATGGGTAGCTGAGAGTGGCACTATGCCGCCAGCCTGGCTGTTGGTGTGATAGCGGCCCTGACTCACGGTACCAGCCCTAGTCCCTTTACACCATACTACTCCTTTTTACCACAGTTTTGATGTCCCCCCCCCCATTTGTTGGGCGTTGATACCCCCCCCCCCTCTCTCTCTCTCTCTCTCTCCCTCTCCCTCTCCCTCTCTCTCTCCCTCTCTCTCTCTCTCTCTCTCTCTCTCTCTCTCTCTCTCTCTCTCTCTCTCTCTCTCTCTCTCTCTCTCTCTCTCTCTCTCTCTCTCTCTCTCTCATTTGTCGCTGTGTCTAAGAAACGTCTCTGCTTCCTCCTTTATAAGAACCCTAACCTAACCCTACCCAAACTATCTTATCCTATCCTAGCTGACCGAACCTAACTTACAGAAAATAAGATATATATTGTTATTTAGATATGAGGTGTGTGTACACACAGACACACACACACACGAGGTGTGTGACGTCACTATGACGTGACAAAGTTCAGGCCGGCACAAGGTCTCGACCCAAGGGGGAATCCTTGGCCACCAGAGGAAGGATTTGGTTCTGCAAGAGGACCAGGACCACTGGTTGTAGTGTCCATGTGGCCTGGGGAGTAGAACAACTCTCAGAACCTACTCCAGATTCTCTCCGTCTTGAAGTGGTTGCTGGCTAGTGGCGACTAGTTGGATAGTACGGACCCAGTCGGGGACGTAACTGGATGCGGAGGATAAAGCCAAGGTGTATGGGAGCCGGTCGGCCGAGCGGACAGCACGCTGGACTTGTGATCCGGTGGTCCTGGGTTCGATCCCAGGCGCCGGCGAGAAACAATGGGCAGAGTTTCTTTCACCCTATGCCCCTGTTACCTAGTAGTAAAATAGGTACCTTGGTGTTAGTCAGCTGTCACGGGCTGCTTCCTGGGGGTGGAGGCCTGGTCGAGGACCGGGCCACGGGGACACTAAAAACCCCGAAATTCTCTCAAGATAACCTCAAGATAGGTGGGATCTTCGTGTGATTTGCTGCTCTGGCTGATGAGGGGAGCGACCAGTACTGAGACAGATAACTTGATATCTGCCTCAATATAATGAATATTCACTAGGGTCGACGACCGGGCCGCGGGGACACTAAGCCCCGGAAGCACCTCAAGGTAACCTCAAGGTAAGATGGTCACTGAGTCTTGCTGCTTCTCGCCGACATTTCCGGGAGGGCGAAGATGGCGGAAGATAATGGGGGGAAGAATGACCCTGCTGCGTCTTGAGGGGAAGGGGGGGGGGGGAATAAGGCGGTTGTGCGGGGGTGAATTATGCGGGCTGCATGTTGAGGGGAGACGCGCGCGTCCTCAGGTTGGCCGGTTAGGTTACACCCGCGCCAGCTTTTGTTTCCCCTTTTCTCCTGTTTCCTCCTGTTTTATGAGCGGACCGTTGCTTCTCCTTCCCTCCCCCTTCCCCCTTCCCCTCTCTCCCTCCCTCCCTCCCTCCCTCCCTCCCTCCCTCCCTCCCTCCCTCCCTCCCTCCCTCCCCCCTCTCCCTTTCTGATCAGTGGAGCGTACATATGCACACACACACACACACTCTCTCTCTCACACACAGACGAGACCATAGAGCCAATGCTCAACCCCCACAAGCACAACTAGGTAAGTACACACACTCACAGGTCCGGCACACTTCCCTCAAGGAGGGGGGGGGGAAGGGGGGAGGGGAGGGGAGAGAGGGGACTTGGAGGGGGTAGGAGGAGGGAACGGCCATAACGGTTTTGGCTCGTGTGAAGACTCTGGATCATGTTGTGTGTTGTCTTAGGGTTGTGTTGCCCCTCTAGTCTCTTGCCCCTATAGTGCGTTGCCCCTCTAGTGTGTTGTCCCCTCTAGTCTCTTGCCCCTCTAGTGTGTTGTCCCCTCTAACACCCGTCACTGTGTTACATAACACACACATGTGACGGGCGACCTAGACGTCCATAACGGGGTTATCTCTTGTGAAGGGTCAGTGTTAATAAGATATCCTGCGAGTATTCTGGAAGAGTAAATGCTAAGATATATGTGTGTGTTGTGTGTGTGTGTGTGTGTGTGTGTGTGTGTGTGTGTACTCACCTAGTTGTGTTTGCGGGGGTTGAGCTCTGGCTCTTTGGTCCCGCCTCTCAACCTGTGTGTGTGTGTGTGTGTGTGTGTGTGCCTATGTTTACTGTCCTGTATTAATGTGAGGTTGATATCGTTACAGACCTGCCGGCGCCGGTGCCACCGCTGACCCCTGGCACCACCAAGAAGATGACAGATGCCCTCAGGGCGTCGTTTGCGTCCTGGGAGAAGGAGAGAGAGAAACACAACATCACCAAAGGTAAAGTGAAGAGCTTTGACGACTTCAGTGCATGTGGGGGGGGGGAGAGGGAGGGGGCGGGGTTATTGACAGGTGTTGAAAAATCATCTCAAGATAACCTCAAGATGTGCTCTTGTTGCTGCTTCTCTCTTGCTTCCAACCACTGTCTTCTCTTTTTATTTTTAATACTACAGTCACGTGTTTTGTTCGGGTCTTCAAGACGGAACAAATCTTTATGATCAACGTCTTGGATTTTACTCGTTGTGGAGAAATTAATATTGCTCGTCTTACTCCTTATGTCTAGTGACTTGTTTTATCTGGGTGGGTGTGTGTACTCACCTAGTTGTGTGCGCACGTGTGTGTGTGTGTGTGTGTGTGTGTGTGTGTGTGTGTGTGTGTGTGTGTGTGTGTGTGTGTGTGTGTGTGTGTGTGCGCGCACGCGCACGCGCTTGCGTATGTGTGCCCGTGCGTGCGTGAGGTAACCGCGGTGGTCCAGGATGTGGGGTAGGTAGTGACGGGGGAGGAGGGGGAAGGAGGAGGGGGAGGGGGGGGGGTTGTAAGACACGTGCCCACCACTAATGATATAACCTTAATGCAGGGTGAAATTATAGCCATAAACACCGGCGTTGGCAGCTGGCCCGCGCCCCGTGCCCACCTTGGGGCAAACCCCTCATGCCCACCCGCCGCTCACCCCGTGCTAATAACCCCCAGGTTACCCACGACTTTACCCTGGGGGCCAGCCGACCCGGCTCAGACTACCCACGCCCATCTTCAAGCTGCTCATATTCACTTTTAGTCTACCCACGCCCGTCACAGGCTGCTGACGTCCATTCCCGGCGCCCCTACGCCCACACCAAGCCACCTACGCCCATTCCCGGCGCCCCTACGCCCACACCCGGCGCCCCTACGCCCACTCCCGGCGCCCCTACGCCCACACCAGGCTCCCTTACGCCCAATTGCAGCTGCTAGGGTCAGCTACTTGACTTCCACCTGTGGATGACTGGCCGTCACCTCACACACGCACACACACACACACACACACACACACACACACACACACACACACACACACACACACACACACACACACACACACACACACACACACACACACACACACACATGGTGAGGGGAAAAGTAGGGGGCCAACTGGTGGGTCTGAATATGTATGTATGTATATATGTATTATATATACATATATACAGTGTGGGGACAGGCTGGTTGTTGTGTGAAATACGGGATTGTGTCATTCCCCCCCCCCCGGGGCACGCGTGTCACCCCCGGGGGCACATGTATCACCCCCGGGGCCCGTGTGTCACCCCCGGGGCCCCGTGTGTCACCCTCAGGGCCCCATGTGTCACCCCCGGGGCCCCTGGGATGACACACGGGGCCCCGTGTATCACCCCCGGGGCCCCGTGTATCACCCCCGGGGCCCCGTGTATCACCCCCGGGGCCCCGTGTATCACCCCCGGGGCCCCGTGTGTCACCCCCGGGGCCCCGTGTGTCACCCCCTGGGCCTCGAGTGTCACCCCCAAGGGCCCCGTGTGTCACCCCCGGGCCTCGTGTGTCACCCTAGAGGCCCCGTGTGTCACCCCCGGGGCCCGTGTGTCACCCCCGGGGCCCGTGTGTCACCCCCGGGGCCCCCATGTGTCACCCCGGTGCCCGTGTGTCATCCCCGGGCCCCGTGTGTCACTCCCGAGGCCCCGTGTGTCACCCCTGGGGCCCGTGTGTCACCCCCGGGCCCCGTGTGTCACCCCCGGGGCCCGTGCCCTGTAATAAGGGTAAACAATAATGTTCCTTCCTATTCGGTATCAGCCAACTGGCGTCTTGTGTTCCGCAGTCCGACGCCTGGCATATGCTATCCTCTTTCTTAGTGAGCGTCGCGTCCCACAAGTGTTCGCTCATGGCCCCTGTGAGAGCCACGTGTGCTGTTGAACGCTGCCGGAAGGGGACGATGGTGGGTTGTGGTGCAGCAACGCAAGTGTACTATCCCCCCCAAATAACGAAAAGTCTAAGTTAATGCTGTGTTGTATTGGGTGTTACGGCCTCCGCTGCTGGGGTTGGTACTCCTGGTAGATCAGGATCAGGCCTCTTCTTGGTACCTCCAGGGTCGCCTGTCTCTACCTCCAGCTCCCTCTATCTCTCTCGTTGATACCTGGTTGATACCTGGTTGATGGGGTTCTGGGAGTTGTTCTACTCCCCAAGCCCGGCCCGAGGCCAGGCTTGACTTGTGAGAGTTTCTCTCTCTCTGTCTCATCAAAACACAAGATGTCCCTTAGGGAGTGTGAGGTGTGAAGTCTCTGTGTGCCTACCAGCTGGCCAGCGGCGGCCTGCACTACCACCACCACCACCACCACTACCACCACCACTCCGGCAGGAGTACTCAATCACTACCCTGCCACGGAACTACCACCAGCACCTCCACCGCCACAAGCACTCTGCACTAAGTGGGAGACCTGCCAAGTGCCAGATATAGGCACAGTCCACTTCAACAATGAAGCGCACATCTGTGCAATGCAAGTGCACACACATCAAGCACTCGGGGCGAGTGCACACACATCAAGCACTCGGGGCAAGTGCACACACACATCAAGCACTCGGGGCAAGTGAGCACACATTTTAATTGCAAGACACGTTTAAGGAGCATAACCAAGCAAATATTGCGACAGCCAGGAAAAATGATCGGATGGATTACGAGAACTTTCAATTCCAGGGATCCCATCACAATGGTTGTACTCTTCAAGTCACTTGTGTTGTCCCGTCTTGAGTACTGCTCAATACTCACTTCCCCCTTCAGAGCAGGAGAGATTGCTGAAATAGAGGGAATACAGAGAACATATACGGCACGCATAGACGCGATAAAGCACCTAAATTATTGGGATCGTCTCAAAGCCCTCCAAATGTACTCACTAGAAAGAAGACGAGAGAGATATCAAATAATATACACCTGGAAGATACTGGAGGGCCAGGTCCCAAATCTACACAGTAAAATAACAACGTACTGGAGTGAACGATATTGAAGAAAATGCAGAATAGAACCAGTGAAAAGCAGAGGTGCCATAGGCACAATCAGAGAACACTGTATAAACATCAGAGGTCCGCGGTTGTTCAACGTCCTCCCAGCGAGCATAAGAAATATTGCCGGAACAACCGTGGACATCTTCAAGAGGAAACTAGATTTATTCCTCCAAGGAGTGCCGGACCAACCGGGCTGTGGTGGTGGGTATGTGGGGCCTGCGGGCCGCTCCAAGCAACAGCCTAGTGGACCAAACTCTCACAAGTCAAGCCTGGCCTCGGGCCGGGCTTGGGGAGTAGAAAAACTCCCAGAACCCCATCAACCAGGTATCAACCAGGTATCACATCCAGCACTCGAGGCAAGAAACACTGCAGAACGTACCAGTAGGCCTATGTAGCATGTCACATAGGCCTCCAGTTGTCCAGGGACAGATAGGCTGCGAATGACAAAATCTTTGCATGAACAAATCCAGGGTGGCGAGGCAGGGGGAGGTGGTAAGGCAGAGCAGCAGGGTAATGGAAAATAGGGCAGAGAGTAAGGCAGAGACAGAGCCGAACAGGGGTAGGGTAGGGCAGGTTTTGATGGTTGGTGGGTAGGGGTGTGGATGGGTTCTGGCCTGCCAGCTCCGGGCGTCATCTGGGTAGCGGACACAGTTGGGTATATACCCACTCCCTTACCCCCCCTCACCCCACTACCCCACTACCCCCCACCCCACAAACTGCTGTTGAACTAGACTGGTTGACGCCAATTCCTGTCCCGTCTCTTCCCCCGCCGCTGATATTGATAACGCATCACAGATCGCGTACGGAAGATTGATCCACATTCATCTTGACCCTTTGTTCCGAAGCGCGACTTTGAACGTGAATCATGTTATCCTGTGAACCCTGACGCTACAGAAGGGCCGACCCGGCCACTATCCAACTACGCTATCTTTTCCTCTGTTCTTTTTTCGATACCTTTCTTCTTCTTCCTCGGGTCATCCTGCATCTTTTCTCTTCCTCTTCTCAAGTCCACCGGAACACTAATGTTAGTGTTGTACTGGTACCATTCTCCTAGTCCCTCACCCGCACCACTCAGCCATCGTCCTCACCCGCACCACTCAGCCATCGTCCTCACCCGCACCACTCAGCCATCGTCCTCACCCGCACCACTCAGCCATCGTCCTCACCCGCACCACTCAGCCATCGTCCTCACCCGCTCAGGTTCCCCACATTAGTGTCTTGTTGTTGCATACTCCCTGGCCTGTTGTTGTTGTTGTTGTTGTCACGTGTAGGACCCTGGCCTGCTGTTGTTGTTGTTGTTGTCACGTGTAGGACCCTGGCCTGCTGTTGTTGTTGTCATGTGTAGGACCCTGGCCTGTTGTTGTTGTTGTTGTTGTTGTTGTTGTCACGTGTAGGACCCTGGCCTGCTGTTGTTGTTGTTGTCACGTGTAGGACCCTGGCCTGCTGTTGTTGTTGTCACGTGTAGGACCCTGGCCTGCTGCTGTTGTTGTTGTTGTCACGTGTAGGACCCTGGCCTGTTGTTGTTGTTGTTGTTGTCACGTATAGGACCCTGGCCTGTTGTTGTTGTCGTTGTTGTTGTTGTCACGTGTAGGACCCTGGCCTGCTGTTGTTGTTGTCACGTGTAGGACCCTGGCCTGCTGCTGTTGTTGTTGTTGTCACGTGTAGGACCCTGGCCTGCTGTTGTTGTTGTTGTTGTCACGTGTAGGACCCTGGCCTGCTGCTGTTGTTGTTGTTGTCACGTGTAGGACCCTGGCCTGCTGTTGTTGTTGTCACGTGTAGGACCCTGGCCTGCTGTTGTTGTTGTCACGTGTAGGACCCTGGCCTGCTGTTGTTGTTGTCACGTGTAGGACCCTGGCCTGCTGTTGTTGTTGTCACGTGTAGGACCCTGGCCTGCTGTTGTTGTTGTCACGTGTAGGACCCTGGCCTGCTGTTGTTGTTGTCACGTGTAGGACCCTGGCCTGCTGTTGTTGTTGTCACGTGTAGGACCCTGGCCTGCTGTTGTTGTTGTTGTTGTCACGTGTAGGACCCTGGCCTGCTGCTGTTGTTGTTGTTGTCACGTGTAGGACCCTGGCCTGCTGTTGTTGTTGTCACGTGTAGGACCCTGGCCTGCTGTTGTTGTTGTCACGTGTAGGACCCTGGCCTGCTGTTGTTGTTGTCACGTGTAGGACCCTGGCCTGCTGTTGTTGTTGTCACGTGTAGGACCCTGGCCTGTTGTTGTTGTTGTTGTCACGTGTAGGACCCTGGCCTGCTACTGTTGTTGTTGTCACGTGTAGGACCCTGGCCTGTTGTTGTTGTTGTCACGTGTAGGACCCTGGCCTGTTGTTGTTGTTGTTGTTGTCACGTGTAGGACCCTGGCCTGTTGTTGTTGTTGTTGTCACGTGTAGGACCCTGGCCTGCTACTGTTGTTGTTGTCACGTGTAGGACCCTGGCCTGCTGTTGTTGTTGTTGTTGTCACGTGTAGGACCCTGGCCTGCTACTGTTGTTGTTGTTGTCACGTGTAGGACCCTGGCCTGCTGTTGTTGTTGTTGTTGTCACGTGTAGGACCCTGGCCTGTTATTGTTGTTGTTGTTGTTGTTGTTGTTGTCACGTGTAGGACCCTGGCCTGTTGTTGTTGTTGTTGTTGTCACGTGTAGGACCCTGGCCTGTTGTTGTTGTTGTTGTTGTCACGTGTAGGACCCTGGCCTGCTGTTGTTGTTGTCACGTGTAGGACCCTGGCCTGCTGCTGTTGTTGTTGTCACGTGTAGGACCCTGGCCTGCTACTGTTGTTGTTGTTGTCACGTGTAGGACCCTGGCCTGCTACTGTTGTTGTTGTTGTCACGTGTAGGACCCTGGCCTGCTGTTGTTGTTGTTGTTGTCACGTGTAGGACCCTGGCCTGTTGTTGTTGTTGTTGTTGTCACGTGTAGGACCCTGGCCTGTTGTTGTTGTTGTTGTTGTCACGTGTAGGACCCTGGCCTGTTGTTGTTGTTGTCACGTGTAGGACCCTGGCCTGCTGTTGTTGTTTGTTGTTGTCACGTGTAGGACCCTGGCCTGTTGTGTTGTTGTCCACGTGTAGGACCCTGGCCTGTTGTTGTTGTTTGTTGTTGTCACGTGTAGGACCCTGGCCTGCTGTTGTTGTTGTCACGTGTAGGACCCTGGCCTGCTACTGTTGTTGTTGTTGTCACGTGTAGGACCCTGGCCTGCTACTGTTGGTTGTTGTTGTCACGTGTAGGACCCTGGCCTGCTGTTGTTGTTGTTGTTGTCAAGTGTAGGGACCCTGCCTTTGCTGTGTTGTTGTCAAGTGTAGGACCCTGGCCTGTTGTTGTGTTGTTGTTGTCACGTGTAGACCTGGCGTTGTTGTTGGTTGTTGTTGTCACGTGTAGGACCCTGGCATGTTGTTGTTGTTGTCACGTGTAGGACATGGCCTGCTGTGTTGTTGTTGTTGTCAGGTAGGACCCTGGCCTGTGTTGTGTTGTTGTTGTCACGTGTGGACCCTGCGCCTTGTTGTGTTTTTGTTGTCACGTGTAGGACCCTGGCCTGCTGTTGTTGTTGTCACGTGTAGGACCCTGGCCTGTTCTGTTGTTTGTCTGTCACGTGTAGGACCTGGCCTGCTACTGTTGTTGTTGTTGTCACGTGTAGGGACCCTGGCCTGCTAGCTGTGTTTGTTTGTTGTCACGTGTAGGACCCTGGCACTGCTGTTGTTGTTGTTGTTGTCACGTGTAGGACCCTGGCCTGCTACTGTTGTTGTTGTTGTCACGTGTAGGACCCTGGCCTGCTGTTGTTGTTGTTGTTGTCACGTGTAGGACCCTGGCCTGTTGTTGTTGTTGTTGTCACGTGTAGGACCCTGGCCTGCTGTTGTTGTTGTTGTTGTCACGTGTAGGACCCTGGCCTGCTGTTGTTGTTGTCACGTGTAGGACCCTGGCCTGCTGTTGTTGTTGTCACGTGTAGGACCCTGGCCTGCTGTTGTTGTTGTTGTTGTTGTTGTCACGTGTAGGACCCTGGCCTGCTGTTGTTGTTGTTGTTGTCACGTGTAGGACCCTGGCCTGCTGTTGTTGTTGTTGTTGTTGTTGTCACGTGTAGGACCCTGGCCTGCTGTTGTTGTTGTTGTTGTCACGTGTAGGACCCTGGCCTGTTGTTGTTGTTGTTGTCACGTGTAGGACCCTGGCCTGCTGTTGTTGTTGTCACGTGTAGGACCCTGGCCTGCTGTTGTTGTTGTTGTTGTTGTTGTTGTCACGTGTAGGACCCTGGCCTGTTGTTGTTGTTGTTGTTGTTGTTGTCACGTGTAGGACCCTGGCCTGTTGTTGTTGTTGTTGTTGTCACGTGTAGGACCCTGGCCTGCTGTTGTTGTTGTCACGTGTAGGACCCTGGCCTGCTGTTGTTGTTGTCACGTGTAGGACCCTGGCCTGCTGTTGTTGTTGTTGTTGTTGTCACGTGTAGGACCCTGGCCTGCTGTTGTTGTTGTTGTTGTCACGTGTAGGACCCTGGCCTGCTGTTGTTGTTGTTGTTGTCACGTGTAGGACCCTGGCCTGTTGTTGTTGTTGTCACGTGTAGGACCCTGGCCTGCTGTTGTTGTTGTTGTTGTTGTCACGTGTAGGACCCTGGCCTGCTACTGTTGTTGTTGTTGTCACGTGTAGGACCCTGGCCTGCTGTTGTTGTTGTTGTTGTCACGTGTAGGACCCTGGCCTGCTGTTGTTGTTGTTGTTGTCACGTGTAGGACCCTGGCCTGCTGTTGTTGTTGTTGTTGTCACGTGTAGGACCCTGGCCTGCTGTTGTTGTTGTTGTTGTTGTCACGTGTAGGACTCTGGCCTGTTGTTGTTGTTGTCACGTGTAGGACCCTGGCCTGTTGTTGTTGTTGTTGTTGTTGTCACGTGTAGGACCCTGGCCTGCTGTTGTTGTTGTTGTTGTCACGTGTAGGACCCTGGCCTGCTGTTGTTGTTGTCACGTGTAGGACCCTGGCCTGCTGTTGTTGTTGTTGTTGTTGTTGTCACGTGTAGGACCCTGGCCTGCTGTTGTTGTTGTTGTTGTTGTTGTCACGTGTAGGACCCTGGCCTGCTGTTGTTGTTGTCACGTGTAGGACCCTGGCCTGTTGTTGTTGTTGTCACGTGTAGGACCCTGGCCTGCTGCTGTTGTTGTTGTTGTTGTCACGTGTAGGACCCTGGCCTGCTACTGTTGTTGTTGTTGTCACGTGTAGGACCCTGGCCTGCTGTTGTTGTTGTTGTTGTCACGTGTAGGACCCTGGCCTGCTGTTGTTGTTGTTGTTGTCACGTGTAGGACCCTGGCCTGCTGTTGTTGTTGTTGTTGTCACGTGTAGGACCCTGGCCTGCTGTTGTTGTTGTTGTTGTTGTCACGTGTAGGACCCTGGCCTGCTGTTGTTGTTGTTGTTGTCACGTGTAGGACCCTGGCCTGTTGTTGTTGTTGTCACGTGTAGGACCCTGGCCTGCTGTTGTTGTTGTTGTTGTTGTCACGTGTAGGACCCTGGCCTGCTGTTGTTGTTGTTGTTGTCACGTGTAGGACCCTGGCCTGCTGTTGTTGTTGTTGTTGTTGTCACGTGTAGGACCCTGGCCTGCTGTTGTTGTTGTTGTTGTCACGTGTAGGACCCTGGCCTGTTGTTGTTGTTGTTGTTGTCACGTGTAGGACCCTGGCCTGCTGTTGTTGTTGTTGTTGTCACGTGTAGGACCCTGGCCTGCTGCTGTTGTTGTCACGTGTAGGACCCTGGCCTGCTGTTGTTGTTGTTGTCACGTGTAGGACCCTGGCCTGTTGTTGTTGTTGTTGTTGTCACGTGTAGGACCCTGGCCTGCTACTGTTGTTGTTGTTGTCACGTGTAGGACCCTGGCCTGCTGTTGTTGTTGTTGTTGTCACGTGTAGGACCCTGGCCTGCTGTTGTTGTTGTTGTTGTCACGTGTAGGACCCTGGCCTGCTGTTGTTGTTGTTGTTGTCACGTGTAGGACCCTGGCCTGCTACTGTTGTTGTTGTTGTCACGTGTAGGACCCTGGCCTGCTGTTGTTGTTGTTGTTGTCACGTGTAGGACCCTGGCCTGCTGTTGTTGTTGTTGTTGTCACGTGTAGGACCCTGGCCTGCTGTTGTTGTTGTTGTTGTCACGTGTAGGACCCTGGCATGCTGTTGTTGTTGTCACGTGTAGGACACTGGCCTGCTGTTGTTGTTGTTGTTGTCACGTGTAGGACCCTGGCCTGCTGTTGTTGTGACTACTGACGCAACACCCTGATCATTGATGACTGTTGTGTTACTTGGGGACTTGAGCAGACAGTCGTGGTTGTCTTGAAAGAGAAACTGACCACATGCACTCGGCCCCGGGTCCATACTCGTGGAATTCACTATTTACAAGAAATGCAAAGTGCCAGTAGCACAGGCCCTCAGTGTAGCGTGGAGAAACAGCTTGAACACTGGGAAGACACCAGATGCGCTTAAATCAGCAGATACATCATCTCCATCTCTCTCTCTCTCTCTCTCTCTCTCTCTCTCTCTCTCTCTCTCTCTCTCTCTCTCTCTCTCTCTCTCTCTCTCTCTCTCTCTCTCTCTCTCTCTCTCTCTCTCTCTCTCTCTCTCTCTCTCTCTCTCTCTCTCCTTAAGACAAAATTCACCATAATTACAATTAAAATCTTTTGTCCGGTGTCAAATAATTGATCACTCCAACGCCTAGTCATAAAGCTTCCAGTTGAATTAGTGGGCTTTAGGCTCAGGGAGGTGGAGCCTTGAGTTGGTGGTTCATAACGGTGAGTGCGCGCGCGCACACACAACACAACACTACACAGCCAGTTGTGTGTCAACCATCATCTACCAGTTGTTAGATTGACAGTGGAGAGACGTGACCAAAGAGCCGAAGCTCAGCCCTCCCCCCTACAATCACGACTAGGTGAGTACAGCACATCACAACACAGCACAGCACAACACAGCACAGCACACACAGCACAGCACAGAACACACACACACACACACAATAATGAAGAACAGTTTTTATACCATCACATAAACAGGGCGCCTGGCCCAAAACACCCTGGAAGCCGGCTAAGCTATTCACGGATAAATCGGATTAGAAACTTGACTTTTTGTTGGGGTGAGGTGGTGGGGGTCGTGGGTGGCTTTGCCCTCCCCCCCTCCCCCCTCCCCCCCATCTTACACCCCATGATATTTCTTCGTCCCCCCCCCCCCCTCCTTCCACCTCTCCCCCCTCACTCCCCCTTCCCTTATGTTTCAACTTTATTCTATTTGTCCCTTTGACAAATGGTGAAGGTGCCATCCCTAACTCTTAACACACCCTCCTAAGACAAGACAATGGTAAGGGGGGTGTTTAAGGGTACCCCTTAAACACCCTCTTACCATTAGTCACCACTACATACCCTAAGACACTCGCTTGACCACAACCCCCAAGAGCTCAGCCTCCACCACCACCTCCTCCTCCAAAGGTTTGCTTCCACCGCCACTCCGAAAAGGTTAAGCTTAACTTAACCATCACTAGGGGCCCATGAGCCGCCGCCCCTAACATACTTCACATCACCCACCAGTGCCCGTCTCCCGCGACCGGCCAGTTCATGGCCTAAGGAGCCCCTAGGCACCGGAAGATAAGGTAATTGTGTGTGTGTGTGTGTGTGTGTGTGTGTGTGTGTGTGTGTGTGTGTGTGTGTGTGTGTGTGTGTGTGTGTGTGTGTGTGTGTGTGTGTGACTACGTAGCACTTGGAAATGATGAGGTTGGGATGATTAAAGCTGTTGTATTATGCCTCAACTGTCAAGTGTGGTGTATGGGTCTGATTGTGTTATGATTTGGGCAGTTGTTGAACCATATTATGGGGTCCAGCAGGGAAGGTGTCGTCCCACGGGGTCCAGCAGGGAAGGTGTCGTCCCACGGGGTCCAGCAGGGAAGGTGGCGTCCCCCACGGGGTCCAGCAGGGAAGGTGGCGTCCCCCACGGGGTCCAGCAGGGAAGGTGTCGTCCCACGGGGTCCAGCAGGGAAGGTGGCGTCCCCCACGGGGTCCAGCAGGGAAGGTGGCGTCCCCCACGGGGTCCAGCAGGGAAGGTGTCGTCCCACGGGGTCCAGCAGGGAAGGTGGCGTCCCCCACGGGGTCCAGCAGGGAAGGTGTCGTCCCACGGGGTCCAGCAGGGAAGGTGTCGTCCCACGGGGTCCAGCAGGGAAGGTGTCGTCCCACGGGGTCCAGCAGGGAAGGTGGCGTCCCACGGGGTCCAGCAGGGAAGAAGGTGTCCCCCACGGGGTCCAGCAGGGAAAGTGTCCCCCACGGGGTCCAGCAGGGAAGGTGTCGTCCCACGGGGTCCAGCAGGGAAAGTGTCCCCCACGGGGTCCAGCAGGGAAGGTGTCGTCCCACGGGGTCCAGCAGGGAAGGTGTCGTCCCACGGGGTCCAGCAGGGAAGGTGGCGTCCCACGGGGTCCAGCAGGGAAGGTGGTGTCCCCCACGGGGTCCAGCAGGGAAGGTGTCGTCCCACGGGGTCCAGCAGGGAAGGTGTCGTCCCACGGGGTCCAGCAGGGAAGGTGGTGTCCCCCACAGGGTCCAGCAGGGAAGGTGTCGTCCCACGGGGTCCAGCAGGGAAGGTGGTGTCCCCCGGGGTCCAGCAGGGAAGGTGGTGTCCCCCACGGGGTCCAGCAGGGAAAGTGTCCCCCGGGGTTCAAGCAGTTTGGCGAGGTGTGAAGAAGTGGTGGTGGCCAAGTTTACGAGGGAGGATAGCTAAGCCGATTGTGGCTTCTGGTTACGTCGCCTTCCTCAGCGTCTACCCCACCTCTTCCTATCCGCTTCCCATCCCCCATCAATTTCCCCCATCACCCCCCCTTTTCCTCTCCACCCACTCCCCTCAACTCTGGCATTGGGTCCACGTTCGTGTTTTAACTGGCAAAGAGGTGTAGCGAAATTTTTATTGAGCTGGGGGGGTGATGGAGGCCTAACAGGGGGGGGGGGAATGAAGGCCCTGGGGGTGTTGCAGGGGGGGGGGTGTTGCAGGCCTGGGGGGGGGGGTGTTGCAGGGCCCTGGGCCCACCACCGCCCACCACCGCCCACCACCGCCCACCACCAGGCCCACCACCACTTCACTATTCACTATAAAACAAACATATTCCAGCATCGGCACCTCAAATGTTTTAACGTAATATACGGTGTAATAAAGACCTTTACACGCTCCTCTGTAATGATGGGGTGAAGGGTGAGGGGGTGTGAGGGGAGGGCATGGTAGTGACGGGGAATGGTAGAAGTGATGGTATAGAGGGTAGGGAGGAGGGGTATGGGGACGAGAGGGAATGGTTAGTCTCGATGACCTCTCATAAAACACCTTAAACAAAGTATTGGCTCCCCCTCCCCTCCACCACCACCACAACCATCACCCCCACCACCACCACCATCACCACCCACCACCACCATCACCACCCACCACCACCATCACCATCACCACCACCATCACCACCACTACCACCATCACCACCACTACCACCACTACCACCATCACCACCACTACCACCACCCACCATCACCACCCACCATCACCACCACTACCACCACCCACCATCACCACCCACCATCACCACCTCCCATGCCCATATTCCCTGCTTAATTAAGTATATTTTAGCTGTTCGAGGCATCGTTCCCTTTAGTGAGTGGCTGCTTCCGGGAGTGTGTGAGTACCTAAGTGTGTGAGTGTATGTTGGCGTGTGAGTACTTCGCCTCTCCTCATTTATGGCCCTTCTCACAGTGGTCATATAGCAGGAAGACCAACCGTTGTCGTTGAGAGGCGGGACCAAAGAGCCAGAGCTCAACTCCCGCAAGCACAATTACGTGAGTAGAATTAGGTGAGTACTTTCCTGGACTGTTTTAATATGAGTTGTGAAGTAGGGATTTTACTCTGACTAAACAACGATTGGGTTTGTAATCTCCTTTCCTCACACTTGGACTCTTCCTTCAAGTGGTTGTTGGAGCGTGTCCTCCTTGACTCGTGCCTCAGGCGCCTACCACATCACCTTCTGTGGTTGAGTGTTCAATAAACCCTTGAATTATATGTTTAACACTTCTCTAACCCTGTCCATGGAGGACAGAAGAAAATGTATATATGCTGGTTAGCATTGTAAATTTGTGGCCACGTCTGTGGTAGAAAATAATAAAAATAAAATAAAAAAAATAAAAAAAAAATGCCAGGCCGCCTTCTTATCTTGAGATCTTGAGAAGATTTCGGGGCTTAGCGTCCCCCGCGGCCCGGTCCTCAACTAGGCCTCCTTTTTGTTACACATCCCCAGGAAGCAGCCCGTAGCAGCTGTCTAACTCCCAGGTATCTATTTACTGCTAGGTCAACAGGGGGCATCAGGGTGAAAGAAACTGATCATTTGTTTCCGCCTCCGCCAGGGATCAAAACCCGGAAGGTTAGGACTATGAATCCCAAGCGTTGTTGACTCAGCCTTCAGGCCTTCCATTCACCTGGGCTCTGGGAGACTCGAACCGCGAACCTCACATGTGTGAGGCCGAAGCTCTACCGACCGAGCTATTGAGTGGTCTTTTATACCACTGCCAGGGTTCCTTAGGGGTTGGGTGAGAAACTCATTAGGAAAACTAAAGACTCAAGAGCGGCCAGTTTCCTGTTCCAGCGCCTCAGTGTCGTGATCCGGGCGCCAACACTGTCATAATAATTGTCATAATATTGGACACAAGTGGGCTTCTGTCAGCCAATGACAGTCTCCGTGGTGTAGTGGTAAGACACTCGCCTGGCGTTCCGCGAGCTCTTTGTCATGGGTTCGTATCCTGGCCGGGGAGGATTTACTGGGCGCAAATCCTTAACTGTAGCCTCTGTTTAACTCAACAGTAAAATGGGTACTTGGTTGTAACAACGATTCTTCGCGGCGGGGATCGTATTCCAGGGACCTGCCCGGAACGCTACGCGTACTAGTGGCTGTACAAGAATGTAACAACTCTTGTATATATCTCAAAAAAATGACTGTTAAGATACCAGCAGGTACTCTTGACCAAGCACTGTTACAACGCTACCAGGTACATGTAGTCGACACGTATAGGCCTGGTCGACGACCGGGCCACGGGGACGCTAAGCCCCGGAAGCACCACAAGGTATGTAGGCGTCTCTGTCAAGCTCTAAAGCTGATTTTTAAGGTACAGGCCAATTCCTGTCAGGCAGTTGTAACTCTATTGGGCACGGGATATCGTGTCTGGGCTTCATACTCCATGTTGGGAGCTTTCACTGTGGCTGTCTGCTTCCAATCCGAGAAATACTTCCTAATTCTGTACCTATTGTAGTTGACAAATTCCAATTTCTTGCGAACGGAAAAAAATAAAAAGGGTTACAGGGTACGAGGCACATTCAAATACTTGCGTAAAAGGGAGTAACCAAACACAGGCGGTAAGAGAGGTCACTAAGGCACAGGGAACATCTACCAGGGACCTAATAGGTCGGAGAATGAAAACCTCTCTTGTATGGAATGTTGTTCTGTACTCGTAGCCTCCTTCAAGGCAGGTGGAATGTCTCATAATAGGCACATGGAATGTTCTGAAAGGTCAGTTTTCAAACCTGCATAGAAAGAGTAATATATATATATATATATATATATATATATATATATATATATATATATATATATATATATATATATATATATATATATATATATATATATATATATATATGAGACAGTGTCAGACGAAGGAGGAAAATTGAAACAGGAATTTCCTTATGTACTTTCGTATATTAATACATCTTCAGAAGGAGATGTATATACACACATATATATATATATATATATATATATATATATATATATATATATATATATATATATACACATAAAATTACACCTTTCATTCTCCAATCGACTGGTTATACTCTCTCTTCAGGTATACTTATTCTGGAACCCCTTTGGGTCTGTGTGTGTGTGTGTGGGGGGGGGGGTCAAGGTAAACAAACATGGGGGGGGGGAGTGCTGGTCCTGCAGGCACTTGAGTGCCCGCTCCCTGTTCACACCACACACTTACCCCTCCACAAAGAAGGTGATGACAGTCAGGCAGCAGACATCACACCGCTGCTTCAGCGACCCCTCACCCCCATAAGCCCCCCTAACCCCCACCCACCCCCATAACCCCCCCTAACCCCCACCCACCCCCACCCCCCCCACCATCCATTCTATTGCAATGAGGTTTGCAACGGTGAGAGGGGGCCTGGACGGTCCTGACCCGGGGCCTGGACGGTCCTGACCCGGGGCCCGGCTGGCACTGTGGGTTGGCACGGTCATAATAGTAGACTTGAGAGGGGCCATATATTACTGTCGTTGAGTACAATACTTAAGGCAGTGTTGTAAGTCAGGTATATCTAGCAATGCGGTTGGCAGTTAGGCCCTCTCCCCCCCCCCCCCACATACACACCCCGCCCCCTACATACTTCCCCCCTCCCCCCCTACATACACCCCCTCCCCCCACATACACACCCCCTTCCCCCCCCCCCACATACACACACCCCCGCCCCCACCCCCCAGGAAAAGAAACACGGACATTAAATAATATCTAGTGCGATTTTTTTCCACTTTTGGGTGACCTTGACCTTTGAACTGCGGTGAAAATTACACAGACATACAAAACCACGCAAGCACGCACACACGTACGCACGCACGCACGCACGTACTTTCATATGCAGCTACTTCAGGGGGGAAGGGGGGGGGGTTATATAATGTAGGCCCCCTGTGTGCGGGGGTTCCACGTACCAGGTATGTGTATGTGTATATGTATGTATATATATATATATACTCTAGACCGATGGTCCAGTACTGTATGGTATCCTACTTTTAATATTGTGAATGGAGGTGTCTTCCATTAGTTTTACATAATGAGGCTGATATATATATATATATATATATATATATATATATATATATATATATATATATATATATATATATATATATGTATATATATATATATATATATATATATATATATGTATATATATATATATATATTTCTTGATGCTTCTATATTGGAGCGGAGTCTTGAGGTGGGTAGAATATAGTTGTGCAATAATTGGCTGTTGATTGCTGGTGTTGACTTCTTGATGTGTAGTGCCTCGCAAACGTCAAGCCGCCTGCTATCGCTGTATCTATCGATGATTTCTGTGTTGTTTACTAGGATTTCTCTGGCGATGGTTTGGTTATGGGAAGAGATTATATGTTCCTTAATGGAGCCCTGTTGTTTATGCATCGTTAAACGCCTGGGAAGGATGGGAAGCTGCCTTTTCTAGATGTAACAGTCATGGAAAAGGGCGGAGGTTTCCACACTGCAGTCTACACAAAGGAAACAAACATAGGAATGTGCCTAAATGCCAACAGCGACTGCCCTGACAGGTACAAGAGGAGTGTTGTTAACGCATACGTCGACCGTGCTCTCAGCCACAGCTCAGAATGGAAGCAAGTCGACGAAGAACTCTGTAGGGTAAGGCAGGTTCTAGTCAATAACGGCTTCTCTAATGGTTTCATCGAAGACATCATAAGAAGGAAAGTGAAAAGCCATGCAACCTCCGAAGAGACAACTAACACAACACCTATACCCCCTATTAGACTATTTTACAGGAACTTCTTTTCCACAGCTCATAAAACAGAGGAAAGGGTCCTGAAAGATATTGTTAATAGAAACGTTATCCCTACAGACAAAAATCAGAGGATACAACTGACGATTTACTATAAAACCAGAAAAACGGCCAGCCTACTCATGAGAAACTCTCCAGACACGAAACAGAACGCTTTAAAAGAGACTAACGTCGTCTATGCCTTCAAATGCCCACTTGGGGACTGTAAGCTCCAAAAAACCCAGTATATAGGCAAGACAACAACATCTCTTTCTAGGCGTTTAACGATGCATAAACAACAGGGCTCCATTAAGGAACATATAATCTCTTCCCATAACCAAACCATCGCCAGAGAAATCCTAGTAAACAACACAGAAATCATCGATAGATACAGCGATAGCAGGCGGCTTGACGTTTGCGAGGCACTACACATCAAGAAGTCAACACCAGCAATCAACAGCCAAATATATATATATATATATATATATATATATATATATATATATATATATATATATATATATATATATATATATATATATATATATATATATATATATATATATATATATATATATATAATGTATATGTGCGTGTGACTGGACACACGCATGATCTTCGTGAAGGGGTCACACAGGGACCTCAAGGGGACACCTCAAGGGGACACCTCAAGTCACACCTCAAGGGACAGTGAGGTGCCCTCAGGAGAGCTGACTGGTTCCTCCAGCGTTTGGCCGCACGCGCCAACCACCTGTGACCTTTTCACTCCCAAAAGCAGATAGATGTGTCTAGTGATACTTGAGAGTGGAGCTCTCGAGGTGAGAATGTGTGAGCGATGGTGCTCAGGCCACCCCGGCGCTCCTCCGCTACTCCTGCTTGTGTCTTGCGTCAAGCCAGTATGTCTTGCTTGTCTTGCGTCAAGCTTGTGTCTTGCGTCAAGCTTGTGCCTTGCGTCAAGCTAGTATGTCTTGCTTGTCTTGCGTCAAGCTTGTGTCTTGCGTCAAGCTTGTGTCTTGCGTCACGCCAGTATGTCTTGCTTGTCTTGCGTCAAGCTTGTGCCTTGCGTCAAGCTAGTATGTCTTGCTTGTCTTGCGTCAAGCTAGTATGTCTTGCTTGTCTTGCGTCACGCCAGTATGTCTTGCTTGTCTTGCGTCAAGCTTGTGTCTTGCTTGTCTTGCGTCAAGCTTGTGTCTTGCGTCAAGTCACCAGTGTGGATATAGTAGACTAAGGGTTGATGAAGGTGGTGGTTGGTACCGTCAGTGTTCTGGGAGCATGCCCAGGTGGGTTCAGGTGTGCCCAGGTGGGTTCAGGTGTGCTCACGTGGGCTCAGGTGTGCTTGTGCCTTGCGTCAAGCTAGTATGTCTTGCTTGTCTTGCGTCAAGCTAGTATGTCTTGCTTGTCTTGCGTCACGCCAGTATGTCTTGCTTGTCTTGCGTCAAGCTTGTGTCTTGCTTGTCTTGCGTCAAGCTTGTGTCTTGCGTCAAGTCACCAGTGTGGATATAGTAGACTAAGGGTTGATGAAGGTGGTGGTTGGTACCGTCAGTGTTCTGGGAGCATGCCCAGGTGGGTTCAGGTGTGCCCAGGTGGGTTCAGGTGTGCTCACGTGGGCTCAGGTGTGCCCAGGTGGGCTCTGGTGTGCCCAGGTGGGCTCAGGAGTGTTCAGGTGGGCTCACATGGGCTCAGGTGTGCTCACGTGGGCTCAGGAGTGCCCAGGTGGGCTCAGATGTCCCCAGGTGGGCTCAGGAGTGCCCAGGTAGGCTCAGGTGTCCCCAGGTGGGCTCAGGAGTGCCCAGGTGGGCTCTGGTGTGCTCACGTGGGCTCAGGTGTGCCCATGTGTGCTCACGTGGGCTCACGTGGGCTCAGGTGTGCTCACGTGGGCTCAGGAGTGCCCAGGTGGGCTCAGATGTCCCCAGGTGGGCTCACGTGTGCCCAGGTGGGCTCAGGTGTGTTCACGTGGGCTCAGGAGTGCCCAGGTGGGCTCAGGTGTCCCCAGGTGGGCTCAGGTGTGCTCAAGCAGACACCCCTTCAACCAAGCGCGGTTTATTTATATATGAGATGTGTTTGTGTGTTTCATATCACGAAGTGTAACGGATGTGATGTGTTACTTTCACTTGATAATGTGTGTGGGGGGTTGGGACGGGAGGGGGGGCAGGGAGTACTCACCTAGCTATAATTACCTGCTTGTGCTTGCCGGGGGCAGAATTTTCAGTGTCAACTCTTGGATCCCATCTCTCAATCTTAAATCAACTAGTACATAGGCTGGCAAGCTATTTGGGTTCTGCCATATCTTCATGTGAATAAATCTAATGGATTCTTCCTCCACTACTTTACTCTCTAAGTAACACTGTTTCTTATGCCTATTCTGACACCGAGATTTGTAATCTGGCTTCCCTGTAGCTTCCCTGGTCAAGGACCGGGCCGCAGGGACACTAAATCCCCGAAATCATCTCAAGACAACCTCAAGATAGCTTATCTGGGGTACTTATGCTCTCTGCCTGATTTAGAAGGGCTTCCTCTCCCATTTGGTACCTGTGGCTCGTCTCCTGTTCTCAACCCAGCATAATTACTTTGCACTTGCTTGAATTAAATTCTAGTAGCCACATGTTGGATAATCCAGCCAACACAGGTCAGCCTGTGTATGTGCGCGGAGAGCGAGTTTATCAAAACTGTAGGAGATGGGAATTCTGCAATAGGCTAGGGTTTGCCAGGGTGAGGTTGTGGGCAGGGCAGGTGGGGGAGGGCAGGTGGGCAGGGCAGGTGGGGGAGGGCAGGTGGGCAGGGCAGGGTGGAGGGCAGGTGGGCAGCGGGCGCCGGCCAGGTAGTAGCGGTACGGAGCACATGGAGTAATTAGGCAACGTCAGGTAGCGTGAACAATAGGCGGTGGTGACAATTACACACACACACACACAGCTGATGTGCGCGGCCACTCTTATCTTCTTTTTAATGTGGCCCACCCCCAGTGTGTCATTTGGCCCACCCCCAGTGTGTCATTTGGCCCAC
Source organism: Procambarus clarkii (assembly GCF_040958095.1). Taxonomy (NCBI): domain Eukaryota; kingdom Metazoa; phylum Arthropoda; class Malacostraca; order Decapoda; family Cambaridae; genus Procambarus; species Procambarus clarkii. The sequence goes on from NC_091177.1 coordinate 4,327,466, forward strand.
CCCCAGTGTGCCATGCGGCCCATGGCCCTCCCCGTGTGTCGTGCGGGCCACCCCAGGGAGTGTAGTGTGGGCGACCACACCCAACAGGAACCTACAGTACCCTGAACTTGTGGATGAAGTTACCCTTGACTATAGCTCCTTCCATCTGCTTAGTACTCCTACGCACAGACAATGTTTACATCCCAAGGTCTCGTCAGACTCCCTCAGCGCCCTCTGGCACTGCGGTGGCGTATATCGGACTCTTCACCATTGTCTTTCTCTACTTTGTCAATATTCCGTGGACTCGTATATGTCGCGATATTGTCTTGTAGGTCTCGTATTCGTTGTAGTGTTCTGATGTTCAACTCCACGCTCGTGTGTGTGTGTGTGTGTGTGTGTGTGTGTGTGTGTGTGTGTGTGTGTGTGTGTGTGTGTGTGTGTGTGTGTGTGTGTGTGTGTGTGTGGTGGCGGTCGTTCGTTTGCGCGTGTGCGTGCGTCGCTGGCGGCAGCACGTGGCTCCGAGTGCGTCCAGCTTCCAAGGTTGCTTGGTGAAGCTCTTCCTTATGACTCTTTGTTGTAGCTACCCTGCTGCCTGCTTACTGGTCACCATGGTCACTGGTCTCCATGGTCACTGGTCCCATGGATCATTTTCGTGTTTAGATTATGTTAGCATGGACACCTGAGAGAGACCATTGGGTGCTAGGAAATGAAGGCAAGCTGCATTACTGCCAGTGCTGGAAGGCCGCAAGGTGCTGGGAAGCATCGAGGGGAGGCAGCGAGGAGCTGGAAGGCAGGGAGGTGCCTGGAAGTGCATCCTAGTGCTGGAAAGCAGCCAAGTTCTAACCTTACCATGGCCGCCACAAGCACCTACTCCAGTACCACCCACGCCCTCCCCACTACCGCCCACGCCCATCCCAGTACCACCCACGCCCTCCCCCGCGCTGGCCATGCCCTCTTAGACTCCACCCATGCCTGCCCCAGCGCCGCCCATCGCTGCCCAGCGCCGCCCACGCCCTCTCTAACGCCACCCACGCACGCCGCACTTGGCCTGTAAGGGCATCAGTTTTTATCATCTAAGAATCTAAGCGATATCAGTGTTTTGGAATTGATTGCCTGCGCCTCCCCCTGACTCCCAAGGTCCACTGCCCTCCACAGTGAGGGTCCGGCAGGCAGGCCCGTGCCCTCCACGTAAGAGAGAGAGACACGTAAGAGAGAGATAAGGATGCTGCTCATCCTTCCATTCCAGATGGACCTAAACCTTACCCGGAGACGCTAGCCGGTAAGCCTTTCCTCGTCTACAGCGGTCCACTCTCACCCCCCCTCTTCCATGAGACGGTTTTCGATCACGTATATTAATTCCATTTGTTTTCTTCCTGTGCGCCAAAATTCGTTACGTTAGGTCTCTGGACGGCTGGAAATGAGGTAAATATGTGAGGTAAGTAGCGGAGGAGGCGGTGAGGGTGAGGGAGGGAGGGACACAGCTGGCAGAAGTATCGACGCTGGTGCCGTCGGGAGACCGGCGCGCAGCTCCTCGGGTTCCAGCTCGCTGCCCTCCACCCCGCCCGTCTGCCTGGACTTGCCAAACAAAATGGCGGCCTCGCCCCTGCTAACCAGAACGCACGTGGCTGCCCATGTCAACACAGTTATTACCTCTCGCCGCTTATGTCCGTGTGTGATGGTGGGCTTGCAATCCAGGTATGGGTTCCAGGCGCGTTCACTCAGGCTCTCCAAGACCCAGGTGCGTTTTGTAGGCCGGTCGGGTAAGGCCTGTTATTGGTCCAGACACCTGGGCCTCTCCAGGTAAATACCCCCAATTAGCTGGAATAAAGGTGACGCTAATTGTGGCTTTTCTCGACACCTCCACGCCGGCAGGAGGCGATACTGCTTACAAGAGACACCTGTTCTCTTTATCCAGATTTTCGGGGAATATTGTATGATTCTAAGTCTACTGGATTCGTCCTTAATTCTGGTTCCAGGATTGTACAGGGTTATGCCCTGCTCAAGTCTAATGCCAGTGAATGCTGCTCACAGCTTCGTTGGTTATATCAATCATATTTCGCTTCATATATCATTGATCACGTCGACACGTACTGCAATTGATCTTGCATTGGATCTCAACCAATGGATCTCAACCATTAATCTCAACCCTTGAATCTCAACCATTACATTTCAGCTGTGACAATAGGAAAATTGCGAGTGCCCAAATAGTTCTGACGCCTCACTTATATTGTGGGTATCATTTTGGTGTCAGAAGAAATGTTGTAATCAATCAGTGGTTAATAAGAAGAAAAACAGTTGGTGGACTTAATCAGGAACCTCATATACTCACGCTCATTACTGAGGGAATGTGGGAGGGGGTCCCTCGCCCCCTTCCTCCAGGGGATTGAGGGGGTGTCCCTCACTCCCTCCCTCCACAGTGAGGAAGAGGATGGAACACGACCATCTTCCCTCCCTTCACCTCTCCTACACCTCTCTATCCTGGTCTTTCGGTCTGAAACGAGGGATAGGGTCAGAGCTGTCGTTGGGAGAAGGAGAGGGGACAGTCCCTCGGGAGCGAGGTTCAGCCGGGATTGTGTGTTAATGATCCCAACTCTCAAAGCTGATCCCCGGTACAGCAGGAGGGTAGGTGCTGTCACGGGCTGCTTCCTGGGGGTGGAGGCCTGGTCGAGGACCGGGCCGCGGGGACACTAAAAAGCCCCGAAATCATCTCAAGATAACCTCAAGATAACCAAGATGGTGAAGTGGGGAGGGGGGATAGGGGCGGGAAGAGCAGTGGTGGAAAAGGGGAGCAGACCCTGGTCAGCCCAGTTTGTTTTTTCTGCTGTGAAAACGGGTAGTTTTACCTGGCGGCAGAAAAGGGGGGTGGGGGGCTCACCTGGCTGGTAGAGAAGTGGGGGGGCTGTTGACCCCCTTACCTATGAAGGGTCAGGAGGACCTCCCTTACCTATGAGGGGTCAGGAAGACCTCCCTTACCTATGAGGGTCAGTTTGAAATAAATGTATATCTTCACGTGAAGGGAAGGTTGGGTGGGGGAGGTGACATCAAGCTATGCCGATGCCTGTGTATACTCCTGGTATACACAGGCATTATATATACTGGTATACTCCTGGTAGTCTACACATGTATCCTAATGGCAGGGTGGTACTCCCAGTTAATATACATGCCCTGATCATACTCCCAGTAGCGTACATACAGGTCCTAAGGCCAGGGTATACTCCATGTAGTCTACACAGACCTTGAGGCTACTCCCAGTAGCGTACACACAGGTCCTGAGGCCAGGGTATACTCCTAGCTGTTCTAGTTTATATTGTTCTTCAAGTAAGTAAAATTTACGGTAGAACCATTTTTTTGGGGTTCTAAATTGGAGTTTTAGACACATTGTATAATTCTTTACAGAGTATTGATGTGCGTCGTTATATCACCCTTCTCTCAACATTCCCGTACGCTCCCCCATCTCTCTCTCTCTCTCCCTTTTCCCTCTCTTCCCCCCCCCCTTCCGATTCCCCCCCTCCCCCTTCCCCCTTTCCTACACTGGCCGCTTTTACTGGCCCCCCAAAAAGGTGTTTTCTCCTTAGACTTGTACATCAAATTGGTATTTGTCATAATTATACTAAGTATTTATATCTTTTCTAGTACGGTCATTATTTTTGGTCATCATTTCTTGGCGCAGTCATCATTTCTTGATGCAGTCATTATCATTTCTTGGCGCAGTCGTCATCATTTCTTGGCGCAGTCGTCATCATTTCTTGATGCAGTCATCATTTCTTGGTGCAGTCATTATCATTTCTTGGCGCAGTCGTCATCATTTCTTGGTGCAGTCGTCATCATTTCTTGGCGCAGTCATTATCATTTCTTGGCGCAGTCGTCATCATTTCTTGATGCAGTCATCATTTCTTGGTGCAGTCATTATCATTTCTTGGCGCAGTCGTCATCATTTCTTGGTGCAGTCGTCATCATTTCTTGGCGCAGTCATTATCATTTCTTGGCGCAGTCGTCATCATTTCTTGGCGCAGTCATCATTTCTTGGTGCAGTCTTTATCATTTCTTGGCGCAGTCGTCATCATTTCTTGGTGCAGTCGTCATCATTTCTTGGCGCAGTCGTCATCATTTCTTGGTGCAGTCGTCATCATTTCTTGGCGCAGTCGTCATCATTTCTTGGTGTAGTCATCATCATTTCTTGGCGCAGTCACCAAGTCTTTCGCACTCTGCCGAGTGCTTTATCAAGGTCCTGAGGATGCTGTCCATCCTCGTGTTAAGTTATCACTTATAGCAACGATGAGGACCATAATGAGTACACCCC
>NC_091177.1:4332244-4361920 GCF_040958095.1 Procambarus clarkii
GTGACCGGGTGGTGACCGGGGCGGGTGACCGGGGCTGCTAGATGTCGGGACCCGTGGTCTCGATAGTGTTTAGGACTGTCCAGGGGTCGGGAGCTCAGCTGGACAGTGACCAGGACTGCTTAGCGGGCGGGAATGAGGGTGTGGACCTGGCGCCAGATTCACGAAACAGTTACGCAAGCACTTACGAACGTGTACATCTTTCCTCAATCTTTGACGGCTTTGGTTACATTTATTAAACAGTTTAAAAGCATGAAAACTTCCCATCAACTGTTGTTATTGTTATAAACAGCCTCCTGGTGGTTCGGAGCTCATTAACTGTTTAATAATTGTAAACAAAGCCGCCAAAGATTGAGGAAAATATGTACAGGTTCGTAAGTGTTTACGCAACTGCTTAGTGAATCTGGCCCCCAGGTCCAGAACTGTCAGCGGTCGGGACTAGGGTGTGGACAGTAGCCGACGGACGGGCGGGGTTCGGCCTGGACAGAGTGGAGGGTCATAAAGGATTACCACCATTTCTAGAACAATGTGTCCTGTGAGTGTATTGGAACGTCACAGGTCCCGGACAGGTTTCTCACGCAGTGTGAGGAGAGGTCAGTGTTGTGAACACTTCTGGAGTGTGTACAGGACTGGGAGAGGGATGGGGGGGGGGGTTTGTTTACCAACACCCTTGGAATTGTGAGTAGTGTTCGTGGGGGTGGGGGGGGGGAGGTTCAACAACTTACTTGAGATACAGGTCGGCATTCGAACCCCGACCATTCAAGTGGTTGGGCACCATTCCTCTCCCTCTTCACACCCCACCCTCCCCCCCCGTCCCATCCCAAATCCTTATTCTGATCCCTTCCCAATGCTATATAGTTGTAATGGCTTGGCGCTTTGACCCCTGATAGTTCCTTCCTTCCTTCCTTGGAACTACTTGTGTAAAGGAGGAAATGTATGTGTTTATTTCTCAGAATGTTCGGTAATACGTTTATTGTTGTGATGTGTGTCTATGTATGTATTAACACGATGTGTTGAACGGGGTGAGAATAGCCTGAGCTACCTCATCCCTTTGTGTGTATTTTACCTCAATAAACTTATTTTAATTTCCTTGGAACAAAGTGTGGTAGTGTCGGGGTCACCACAGTGGCGAACAAGTGTCACAAAGAGATGATTTACAGACAGGTACTTTTGAGTCCCACTGACCATCAGATCTATGTTGTGTGAATTGTGTGTTTTGAGTCGGTTTAATCTGGGATTGTCCCAGAATGTGTTGATGAAGAATGCTGATGGTGTGTGTGTGTGTCTCCCCAGCCGGGGAGCACGCTTGACTTGTGATCCTGTGGTCCTGGGTTCGATCCCAGGCGCCGGCGAGAAACAATGGGCAGAGTTTCTTTCACCCTACGCCCCTGTTACCTAGCAGTAAAATAGGTACCTGGGTGTTAGTCAGCTGTCACGGGCTGCTTCCTGGGGGTGGAGGCCTGATCGAAGACCGGGCCGCGGGACACTAAAAAGCCCCGAAATCATCTCAATATAAGCTAACCTCAAGATAACCTTATATTTATGACCTGACCTTATGACCTTTTATGAAAAAGCCCCGAAATCATCTCAAGATAACCTAACCTCATATTAACGACCTCATGGTATGACTAGTATATATATATCAGTACTACTTCAAATTGTTCACCCTTCACCCTAATATAGTGACATGAATGGTGACAATATCCGTCTCGCTCTAACTACACTTTGCGCTCCCAATATATATATCACCCTTTATATTGTAAACCAAATGTTACCCCATTTTGTGCCAACAATGTTAGTCTGATTGTACACTGATGTTTGCTTGTTTAGTCCAGCCATCATTGTAACGATTCGTATCAGTTGTGACGAATCATCTCGTCCTCGTAAGCTTTCCCAACGTCAAGAAAGCGGTCAATTTAAAGTGCCCTTATTCTAAAGTGCCAATTTAAAGTCAATTTAAAGTGCCCTTATTCTAAAGTGCCAATTTAAAGTCAGTTTAAAGTGCCCTTATTCTAAAGTGCCAATTTAAAGTCAGTTTAAAGTGCCCTTATTCTAAAGTGCGAATTTAAAGTCAATTTAAAGTGCCAATTTAAAGTCAGTTTAAAGTGCCCTTATTCTAAAGTGCCAATTTAAAGTCAATTTAAAGTGCCCTTATTCTAACCTACCAGAGGACCCAAAACAGAAAACGGGCCAGTACGTCACTTTCGCCAGCCGCTTCCATTTTCTAACGCGACAATTTTTGGCTTAATGTAACGCATACGAGCGAAAAGCGACGTTCTTTGTAGGGGGGAACGTTGGAGGAAGAACGTTTCCGATTCTGAAGAACTGGAAGCTTTCTGAGGGGAACACACGGTTGCTATTCTCTTAATTTGTCAGTCCGGCCAAAACCCGTCCTCCTAACCCAACCAGACACGAGCGAACCCAAGCAACCCACCTCACGTATCGCGCCAATGCAAAGAAAACGTGGATATTTGCCCAACCGTTACTTTTCATATTCATGTGACACATTGGTTACCACATCGTACAAAACGCCGCCTGTTAGTTGACATGAGGGATGACATATGATAGTTGGAGGACAGGTAGGCATGGTAGAGGTAGTGGGAGGGGGAGGCATGGGAGAGGTGGTGGGAGGGGGAGGCATGGGAGAGGTGGTGGGAGGGGGCGGCGGGGCGGACAAAGCCATCAGGTGACACCTCAGGTAATGGGTTGCATGGGCTCCCTCCCACCCCCAGCTTCCTCTCCCTCTCTCTCTCTCCCTCTTTTAATACTCCCACCTCCCTCTCTCACCCCTCTACACATATCCCACCGTTGTTCATCTCCCATGTACCCCCTTCCTCATCATCTCCCATGTACCCCCTTCCTCATCATCTCCCATGTACCCCCTTCCTCATCATCTCCCATGTACCCCCTTCCTCATCATCTCCCATGTACCCCCTTCCTCACCATCTCCCATGCACCCCCTTCCTCCCACCTACTACTACTATATTAAACCCATCTCCCACGCATCCTTACCCACCACTTCCCTAAAAAAAAAGTCACCTTTTTTAAAAAAGTCTTTGACCTAAAAAGTCACCCTTCCCAATATCCACCCACACACACACACAATCCACCCTCTCTTCACCCTCAAAAACAAATACCAGTCCACCTTCCACCCACAATCACCCTTCCACCCCCCTACCCCCCCTTGGCCGCCGCCGCCCATCTACCCCCCCCCGTCCCCCCCCAGCCACACCACGGCCCCCCCCCCTCTCAGTTAGACAAGGCTCCACACTTCCTGTGCTCCGCCCAGGTGTGGCAGGCGAGAGGCCACCTGTGGTATTAATTATGCCCCACTTAACGCCACACCTTGCTAAGTTCATCAACATTTTACCACAACACTTGACTCGCGTCATTGTCACTATAAACAGGTCGAAAGTCTCGTCAATATTTCACGGGAATGTTATAGAGGCAAATCACTAACATGCTAATACACAAAAAAGCCAGATATATGCTGCAGGTGTTACAGGTGTCAAGGGGGCTGGTGTGATGTCATGTGATGCGGGTGTTGTGCTATTCAGACGTCAGTTGTCAACATGTGCGACACACACACACACCTGACAGGGGTAACAGGTGTAGAGGTATACATGAGCACCTGGGCTGACCAGTGACATGCCATCACCTCTGTATATCGCGGTTGGCAAGGCAGAGTCCAAGAGCTAAGAGCTCGACCCTGCAGGCACACATTCAAACAAGACATAGACCAGGGGCCAGTTTCACGAAAACACTTACGCAAGCACTTACGAACCTGTACATCTTTTCTCAATCTTTGGCTTCTTTGTTTACAATTATTAAACAGTTAATGAGCTCCGAAGTACCAGGAGGCTGTTTATAACATAACAACAGTTAACTGGCAAGTTTTCATGCTTGTAAACTGTTAAATAAATGTAACCAAAGCCGTCAAAGATTGAGGAAAGATGTACACGTTTGTAAGTGCTTGCGTAAGTGCTTTCGTGAATCTGGCCCCTGTAGATTACATATTTCTGGGCAATAGGAGGGCTTGCGACATCGTAACCTACATAAGACAAGTCTACAGGTTGGAGATACAGGTAGATGTGACGAGGATGGTCATCCTGTTTATAAAGAGCCATCAGTGCCCATAGGATACCCCGACCGTCCAAGTGGTTGGGCACCATTCCTATCCCCTTGTCCCATCCCAAATCCTGACCCCTTCCGAGTGCTCTATAATCGTAATGGCTTGGCGCTTTCCCTTGAAAATTCCCTTCCTCCCCACTGGGGTCAGTACTCAGACCTATCTTCTTCCTTATTTACGATCTCTTAACAGGGGAATAATAATGTATGTTGATGATACATGAATAATGAGGATACATACGGAAAAAGACCACAATGAAATACAGGAGAATCTAGACGAAATGAAGAATGCACTAACAAGTGGCTGCTAGAATTTAAGTTTCTCTGTTGCAAAGTAATCACGCTAAGTTCTGGGAACAAGATGATACACTTGCGGCCTCAAATGAGAAGGAAAACCGGAGATCATTAGTTGAACACACAGACCTGACCAACTTACAAGCTGGAGTTAGAAACTTAGCAAAAAAGTAATTCAGGATCTTGTATACCACATGGCCAATTCTGGAATATCTGGCACCATCGTGGAGTCCTTAAACACACACACGAAGCTGGGAAGAAATTCGGACTATACAACCAACTAGTTCCAGAGCTAAGAGGTATGAGATACGAGGAATTATACATCAACGTAGCTGGACCATTTTTTTTTATTGTTGCCGTCGAAGGCGGCTAGTTTATTGTGCACCCCATACTCATTCTGTGAGCGGTAGCGCAAGAGCATTACAGAGGGCACAAAAGGTCTTTATCAGACCTCATCTTAGATTATTACATAAACAGTTTCATCTATCCTTCACACCTTATAGTTACAATGCCAGCTAGTTACAGAGAAAGTGCTATTTCAAGAGCTACATATTTACAGTAAGTCATCATACATTAATGATAGGTCTTATCGCTAATACATAATAGTTTAACCAATGGGGACCATTGTACTTTTGGCCTGGTTTCCGACCAGCTCTCCTGGTTGACAGTTGGGTCAACTAGGCTGTTGGATGCTGGTGCACGCAGTTTGACGTAAGAATGACAGCTCAATTAACAAAGTACGATTTGATGGTTTGTACGAAGTCCCGTCTTTAACACTGATAGACGGAGGGTGTTGTGAAGACTAGGGGCCGTTAATGTTCAAAGAACTGTCTCTCGGAGTACCTATTGCACTCCTACTTTTCAATAGGGCTAGGGTTCCAAGCTTCCAAAAATATGAAAGGCCTTGAAGTAACACGAGAGACCTCTATACCTCCAGGACCAGGAGAGGCCGCCAGCCATACTTCCATAAATTCGGGAACAACATTCTCACGGCTATAAATGAGATCACGACGGAACTCCACCAAAGGAAAAATAGAGCACATTATCCTTCGTTTTCAGCACCTGAGCTTGACAAAGTGCAGTCCCCCCCAACCCCTAACCCAGCCAGGGAGAAACACGCCACCGGATTACTGAATATAGGATTAGAAAACCTGTCCTTGTCCCACATCTCTTTGCTCTCTCTCTCTCTCTCTCTCTCTCTCTCTCTCTCTCTCTCTCTCTCTCTCTCTCTCTCTCTCTCTCTCTCTCTCTCTCTCTCTCTCTCTTTGAAAACAGAGGATGGGATATGGAAAGACAGAAAAGCAATTAGATGGCGTCCAGAAGGATGCAACAGATGTTGAAGCGTCCTACAGAGATTTTTTTAGGAAAAAAAGGCAAGTTAAGGTCATTATCAGGAAAAAAGCACTAAGCCATTATGTCAATATAGCACTTGTAAAGGGTAAGACTAGAGAGTAGGACAGAGGACAGGAGACCGTCCAGCCACTGGGGACGGGCGGGAACTGACGGCCGACCTGCAAGAACCGAGGCCGTCGCTCTACCGTCCAGTTCTTTTGAGAGCAAGAAATGAAAATATAAAAAAAAGGAGGAGAATGATAAGAAAGAGGTAAAGGATAAAAAAAGAAGAGGAGGAGCCACAGGAGAGTTTCCTTCCATTCTCTTGCAAGACCTGGCCACCAGCCTCTCCCAGGTCCAGCACAGGCCTCCACAACACCTCTTTCATCTTCCTGAAATTCGTCAAATGCCGCCGTATTCCGGCCAAATTATAAGGAAGGAAGAGCAAATAAAATTTGTCTTTATGAAGCGCTACGGTTTCTTCAGCGTCTTTGACGGAAATATGAAATTTTTTATTTAGTTTTTTATATAATAGCTTAAGACTTGTACCTCGTTCTGGGTACTGAGAGGCTTAGCAAGACAACCCGTCCTCTTAAAAATAACGTCACTTTTGGCTCCTATGCGCACTATGGCCAAATTTGGATGTAATTTGAAATGAAATCGACTCACAAAAGTGACGTACTGTTCCGTTTTCTGTTTGAGTCGTCCGGCTTACTCGGTAAGGTTAAACGAGGAAACTTTCCATTAACGTTTTGAAACTTTATGAGAATTTCCTGCCCACCTAACCTACCAGAGGACCCTTAATTTACTGTTGTTGAAAAAAAAAATCCCAAATTTATTTTAATTTTTTCTTAATTTTCAAATTACGTCCATTTTCGGCCATACGGCCAAAAGCGACGTTATTTTTAAGAGAACAAGTTGAGCAAGGAGCTTGTGGCGTCTATCCCACACCTTGACCATCCTGGACCCTCGCCATCCCAACCCGTGCTTAGGAATATTCCTAGAGATGGTTGAAAATGTGCCTTAGGTGAGCTGATGGTTCATCTGTGTTAATTATGTCGTTGGGCGTGATGGGTCGTATGGCTATTATCAGTGACCCACTGCCCCGTCCACACGGCGTCTCAACCCATCTCTCAACACTGAAGAGAGATGTGTGAGAGATCACCGGAGGAGGAGGAGGTGTAGGAGGAGGAGCAGGAGGTGAAGAAGGAGGTGTAGGATGAAGGCAGAGGGAATTATCAGGGAAAGAGCCAAGCCATTACGACTATATAGCACTGGGAAGGCGGTCAGGATAAGGATTTGGGATGGGACCGGGGGGGGGGGGGGGGGGGGAAGGAATGGTGCCCAACCACTTGTGCGGTCGGGGTTTGAACGCCGACCTGCACGAAGCTAGATCGTCGCTCTACCGTCCAGCCCAAGTGGCTGGTGAGGTAGAGGAAGGAAGAGGAGGCGGAAGAAGAGGCAGCAGAGAAATAGGAAGAGGCGGTGAAGGAAGAGGAGGGATGAAAGGAAAAATAATGTTTATATCTTTCGTTCATTTTGCCCTGAAGGAAGAACTAAAAGAATGGAGAACCAGTTTACTAGTCTCCTTAGTAAGACTAGTAAGACTAGTTTACTAGTCTTACTAGTCGACTGGAGTGTTAGAGGCGGGGCCCAGTCGTTGAAGCTCGGCCCCTGCAAGCACAGCTATGTGATGGAACACTTCACTCGGTAACTTACCCACAGAAGACCTCCACTACCACAGTCCTCCCCCACACTCACCTGTAATAGAGAAAGAACATACAGTTAATGTACATAAACAAAGACACATACTCCAACATGACAAAATGAGGAAATCAAATATTCCATTATTTAAGAATGTGAATGTCACTCCGAGAGGGAAATCCAACATTTGTGTAGACTGGCCATATGTACCAGGGGTACATATGGTGGGGGGGGGGGAGTGTCTTGGAGGAATCAATTGTCAGGGGAAAGCACTAAGCCATTACGACTATATAGCACTGGGAAGGGGGTCAGAATAAGCATTAGGGATGGGTCGGGAGGAACGAATGGTGCCCAACCACTTGCACGGTCGGGGATTGAACGCCGACCTGCATGAAGTGAGATCGTCGCTCTACCGTCCAGCCCCAAGTGGTTGAGAGAGAGAGAGAGAGAGACAAGGGTGGTGGGGGGGGGAGGGGAGCAGGAAGTAATAACGTTGTAAGGTGAGAATAATCACCCACTACACCTGGGTAGCTGGCCAGGTCGGGCTCACCCCAGGATGTCAAGCCTGGTGCTAATTCTCTCTGGCTGGCCCGGTCTCTCAATTCGCTACTCCGTAAATAATGCCACCATTTTTGCCTTACCAGAACCGCGCAAACCCAAGCAACACGTCTAGTGGGTTCTTACTAATAATAACCAAATCCTCCGCGGTCGTAAGGAGATCATTGGCGCCGTACCCACACAAACTATTCATCTATCCAACAGGAAACGTCAAAGGTACGCGGCCCCACAGGACCAGGCGCAAGAGGATGGCGGACCACTCGTAGTCTGTCACCCATCCTCTAGCCCTGAAGAATGGCTTCACAGGTCATACTCAACTGTCCTCCGGGTCGTCGAAAACTTATTGTTCCCAAATGGATCCCATTTCACTCCCCCCCCCCCCCCCGTAAAGTACCTCACTCCGCCCCTTTCACAATGAGTGGGCGACTTCACACCTGGCGGTAGGTGGCGCCCGGGACTTCACTACATCACCAGGCACTAAACAAGAGACACAACAATGACACTCGAGGGTCATACACCGACTCAAGATGTCGCATCAATGAGATGCGAACACTCTTACAACAACCTCCAAGATGAGAGCTTCTCGAGATGTTTAGACAATGGCCACGAGTTGACGCTGATGAGGTGTTTAAACTACTGGTAGTGTTGGGGGTTGGTGGTGTTGCTGGGGGCTGGTTGTTGGTGTTGCTGGGGGCTGGTTGGTGGTGCTGGGGGCTGGTTGGTGGTAGTGGGGGCTGGTTGGTGGTGGTGCTGGGGGCTGGTTGGTGGTGCTGGGGACTGGTTGGTGGTGTTGGGGAGTTGGTTGGTGGTGTTGGGGGCTGGTTGGTGGTGTTGGGGGCTGGTTGGTGGTGTTGGGGGCTGTGTGGTGGTGCTGGGGGGCTGGTTGGTGGTGCTGGGGGCTGTGTGGTGGTGCTGGGGGCTGTGTGGTGGTGCTGGGGACGGTGTGGTGGTGCTGGGGACTGGTTGGTGGTGCTGGGGGGCTGTGTGGTGGTGCTGGGGGCTGTGTGGTGGTACTGGGGGCTGTGTGGTGGTGCTGGGGGACTGGTTGGTGGTGCTGGGGACTGTGTGGTGGTGCTGGGGGCTGTGTGGTGGTGCTGGGGGCTGTGTGGTGGTGCTGGGGGCTGTGTGGTGGTGCTGGGGGCTGTGTGGTGGTGCTGGGGAGTCAGAGTCTGGCCTTGGTGGCGTCACGGGCTACTGACTGCTGTGGCGCCACGCCCAACGCTGACTCTCCTGTGTCGCCAACGCTACCACCACCACCACCACCACCCCTCATCCCTATCACCACAATCGCCACCCACCACAATCATTACCACACTCATCGCCACCTCTACCAACCAGCAGCAACGCAACAACCGTCATCACTCCCACCCTTCCCTACCACCACCTTCACTACCACCACCTTCACTACCACCACCATCACTACCACCACCTTCACTACCACCACCATCACTACCACCACCTTCCCTACCACCACCATCACTACCACCACCATCACTACCACCACCTTCACTACCACCACCATCACTACCACCACAACCACCACTCATGACCGCAAATCATTAGAACACATGAATACAGGGATCTACAGACGGAAATCCAATCTATAATCAACCCGAATGTTTATGCAGGTAAAAGTACACACATATAAGATGCGTTACAAACATAATGCTGGATTTCTAGATGTAATTAGTACATAATACAATGCCTAAAGCCACTAGTACCCACAGCGTGTCGGGCAATACTGAACCTGTTACTCAAATTCTTATCCAACCTTCGCCGGTCGGCCGAGCGGACAGCACGCTGGACTTGTGATCCTGGGTTCGACCCCAGGCGCCGGCGAGAAACAATGGGCAGAGTTTCTTTCACCCTATGCCCCTGTTACCTAGCAGTAAAAATAGGTACCTGGGTGTTAGTCAGCTGTCACGGGCTGCTTCCTGGGGGTGGAGGCCTGGTCGAGGACCGGACCGCGGGGACACTAAAGCCCCGAAATCATCTCAAGATAACCTAACCTCTGTTCTATACTCTCCAAAGGGATCGTTTTTGTAATGTTTTCTCGTTAAATTATTCCACAGATCTGCGACCCATATTTCCGAACCATTGTCAACCTATTTAATTCCTAAATCTAAACTTGTCTAAGTGTTTATCCAATCAGTTTGAATCTAATTATAATCCATCAACATTGTTAACAAAAATTTGTATTCAAGGAAAAATGTGAAGAGTTTTCTTATTTTCTCTTCACAAAGGAGAAGGTTTCTAATGGGCGGGATCATCTTAGTCGTTCTCCGTGTGGCAGTGCACAGTAGAAAGTTGTTTTCACATATCCATACATTAAACCATTGATTGTAACCATGATATATATGTACTTCCGTCTACAGTTTAGACCTATTGTCTTATGTATGACCCTCTGTCCTGCGTGACAGTCAATACCAGCATTATCCTCACTTTGACTTAATCGAAATCCTCAGATTAGGCAAAATTGTAGTTAATTTTGTCAATAAAGATGTTAATAATAATAAGTTGTTCTCCTCTAAGTGCTCTTACAGAGTTGACAACTGGAGTCCCCCATAAGAGCTTTATTTACAAACATTTACAATACACTGTGAATCACAGTACCATTTACAATACACTGTGAATCACAGTACCATTTACAATACACTGTGAATCACAGTACCATTTACAATACACTGTGAATCACAGTACCATTTACAACATTTTGGCACTGTTGTTTTCATTCTAGATTCCTTTAATTACGAGTCCTTCATCTTTCTATAATTTAGTTTCTCAAATTCAGTTTCTCAATTACTGTCAACACCTACAAATTTTCGGTCCATTTTGAGAGTTTGTTCGGGCTGCAATATTACCTTTCCGTGGCTTGGTCTGAATTTGATGCCCAGACCACACACTTGAAGGTGAAGGGACGACAACGTTTCGGTCCGTCCTGGACCATTCTCAAGTCGAATCGACTTGAGAATGGTCCAGGACGGACCGAAACGTCGTCGTCCCTTCACTTTCTAGTGTGTGGTCTGGTCAACTTACTTTAGCCCCGTTATTGTGACTTATCGCCTGCATTTGCCTGAATTTATCATCACTATTTGAGTGACATCGGTAACTTTGAGTATATGGTGAACAGTAGAGTTCCAGGTCAGGGCCTGGAACGTGAACGTTTTCGAACGGAACGTTTACGTGCAGTCTTCACTGCCTATACACACCTGTTCAAACAACCCGCCCTCTAAAAATTATATAACCTGGTTGATGGGGTTCTGGGAGTTCTTCTACTCCCCCAGCCCGGCCCGAGGCCAGGCTCGACTTGTGAGAGCTTGGTCCACCAGGCTGTTGCTTGGAGCAGGCCCACATATACCTGCTTGATGGGGTTCTGGGAGTTCTTCTACTCCCCAAGCCCGGCCCCAGGCCAGGCTCGACTTGTGAAGGCTTGGTTCAACAGGCTGTTACTTGGAGCAGGTCCACATATCCCTGGTTGATGGGGTTCTGGGAGTTCTACTCCCCAAGCCCGGCCCGAGGCCAGGCTCGACTTGTGAAGGCTTGGTTCAACAGGCTGTTGCTTGGGGCTGGCCCGAAAACCTACAGCTACTATGGACAGAATGTACAAAATTTGTACTATTGAACCCTCAAAATGTTGACGTTTACGTATATACTATTGGAATACTAATGATCTTATCAATATGCGAGAGAAGAATCATAAACCTAGCCTAGCTTGTCCTTGGCCTAAACATGCAATAATAGGCCTAAAAATGTAAGCTTAACCCTAATTTAGAACATATATATATGTATAAATGTATTGACCTAATGTAGGCCTAATGTACTACATTAGGCTTTGAGAAATTTTGGTTTGGTTCCTGCTGCTGCCTTTCTCATGCTCTATACAACACTAATAGAACCAAACTTGGATCTGTTTGATGAGAAACGGTCCATATTGTGTACCATATTGTGGTACACAATATGGAACGGTACCATATTGTGTGACAATCTCTGTCAGAGATTGACAGCTCTGGGTATGTTATGATCTCTAGTAAGACCAAGAAACAACATACATGTCACATACCATCACTA
Organism: Procambarus clarkii; assembly: GCF_040958095.1. Classification (NCBI taxonomy): domain Eukaryota; kingdom Metazoa; phylum Arthropoda; class Malacostraca; order Decapoda; family Cambaridae; genus Procambarus; species Procambarus clarkii. The sequence goes on from NC_091177.1 coordinate 4,344,326, forward strand.
GAGCACACGTGAACAAATCCACAAGGGCCGTGACGAGGATTCGAACCTGCGTCCGGGAGCATCCCAGACACTGCCTTAATCTTAGTTTGTGTGCCTTAGAGCACACAAACACCTCTAGGTATGATGACAGCAGAGGGATACATACAGTAGCAACTCGGGGGTATACAACGGCCAAATGCTCGGTCCTGTATATGTATATATATATATATATATATATATATATATATATATATATATATATATATATATATATATATATATATATATATATATACAGTAAATTATCGTAATCATTCATTTACGGAGTTGAAGGACCCGCCCCCCCCCCCCCCAACCCTCGACTTACGGCCTTATCAATCAACTTCTCAACCCCATTTCCACATTTAACATTATATATATATATATATATATATATATATATATATATATATATATATATATATATATATATATATATATATTTATATATATATATATATATATATATATATATATATATATATATATATATATATAATTTGATACATAATACATACAGCCCGTTCACACACTAAGGTGTCCATTTGACGCGTTAATAGTTTTGTTATATAAATTACACCCTTCTGCTGTGAAGAAAGTAACTAGAGCTATCTTGCCTGGGCGGCGACTACAGGTCTGGGCACCACTGTATTTCCTGCGTCTCCACCTCCAGACTCACCGGCAGCCAGGAAATGCCAGGTGGCTACCTTACCACCACCTGCTGGAGGAGCAGACGGTGCGCCCTGCGTCTTCGTCATGGGTGTCCTTGGGTTATGGTTGGGGGGAGAGGGGGGATGCAGGGAGAGGGAGGGGGGAGGGGGAAGGGGGGTAAGTTGGGGAAAGGATCGTGCTTGTATCCGCCTCAAATAGATCTATCGCTGCTGCTTTGGACGATTCAAGTTCAGCCTCTTCAAGTTCAAGTACGTTTATTGAGACAATAAAATAAATCTCAAAAGGGATAGAGGAGCTTAGGCTATTTCTATCCCCGCCCCCCCCCCCCCTCTGCCCCTTCATTCCTCAACTGGAGCGGGTGTCTACAAGAGAGCGTTCTTAGCTTGCCGTCAAGATCGCCATAGTTCATCTAATGCTTTCCATTCTTCATCTTGGCACTCCGAAGTTATCGTGTTCCTACTGCTCACTTAATCTCGCACTTTGCCGTTCTCTCCTCTCTAGTACCTCATCTTAACACTATCCTTCACTGTGCACTTACAACTTGGTCAACTTCTATTCCAATAGCAAATGCTTTAGAAAACTGTATTAAAGCAAACACCGGGCAATTACTAGCTATCTTTCGAAAATTGGCGGCTTGAAGCTCAATCTTTCAAGATAACCTCAAATGGAAACCTCACTTCAGGTGAGTCCAAAGAGAGGCTTCCAAAAGTGTTCCGTATCCTCTTCTGGTTTAAGATGGTTTACTTCTCAGTTGCTTCAACTTTCTCAAAGTCTCCTTCGTCCGTGTTATCTCGGGTAGCTCACTCTTCACACATTCCTCGTCATCTACAAGCTGCTACTGTGGTAGAAAATAATAACAAATAAAATAAATAAATTACTTCGCCCGGCCTCGCATCTAAGCTCAGGTAATTATCGAGAGAAAGCACTAAGCCATTGCGATTAGCTAGCACTCGAAAGGTATATGAGGACAAGGTTTTGGGATAGGAACAGAGGAACGGAGGATAGGAGCAAGGAACGGAGGGAAAGGAACTGGGCTTCAACCACTGGGGACGGTCGGGGATTGAACGTCGACCTGCAAGAAGCGAGACCGTCGCTCTTGCCTCCTTCGTGGAGGTGGTAGCAAGAAAACACTTCGTCCCATTCATATATAGAATACTATATATGCATTATACATATATAGTATTCATATATAAGAATACATATAGAGAATACACTTGGACACTCTCAGTCCAAGTGTCTGGGTGTCCTCACATCTATGCTTGAGACGTCATCAGCCTCCCGCCAAAAACTTGAATTTTCTCTACCATCTACGGAAGATTGTGAGCCCCGTCTTCCCATACAGTCGCCTCAGTCAGTACCCCAAGGCGTCTGTCTCCGCCCTACACACAGTCATCTTATGGAACGTTTTCCTGATACTCTTCGTCTCCAATCTTTAAAGCTGTCCGTGTCCCCCCCCCCCCCACACACACACACGGTAGGCGGTAGGTGTGGAAAAGTCAGGTATAGAGGCGTCAAGATGGGGGGTCAATAGGTGTGACTATGTAGGGTGAGAAGGCAACAGGAGTCGCACAGGAGGCAGGAGGTGTAAAGCCGTTAAGAGGTGTGAAGGTATCGTCTGCAGTCGTCAGGTGTGTTGGCTCCAGGTGTGGAGGCTCCAGAAGGTGTGGAGGCTCCAGGTGTGGAGGCTCCAGGTGTGGAGGGTCCAGAAGGTGTGGAGGGTCCAAAAGGTGTTGAGGCTCCAGAAGGTGTGGAGGGTCCAGAAGGTGTGGAAGGGTCAGTTAGACGCACAAGGGGGTCGCCACTGCGCCAGTCATTGGATTAAACTCACTGATACACGAGAGGAATCACTAAGGTGCCGTGCGGGAGCTGGGTACCGCACCGTACCATTTCTCCCAGGAGCAGCAGTGTCGTGGGTAAACGTCTTGGGTATTACCAGGTGCTTCTTGGTGTTTGTCTCTAAGGTTGGCTATACTTGCAGGGGAGTGTCTTTAGTGCAGGCGATCCGTTACAATAACGTGGCTAAAGTATGTAGATCAGACCACACACTAGAAGGTGAAGGGACGACGACGTTTCGGTCCATCCTGGACCATTCTCAAGTCGATTGTGTCTTTAGTGCTGATACAGCCTCTCAGCATTCAGTTTACTGGGCTAATTTAGGATTGTCTTGAGTTGTTAGTTCGAAGGACCACTGTCCCCTCGGCCTGGCCTCCTGGCTGTTGGTCTACGCAGTAGACGTAGATCTATCAATCACAGCTTGGTAGAACGGGTAACCCCCCCCCCCCTCCCATCGAAGGTGTTTTATCTAGTTCCCTATTTAAAGCCCCAAAAGGTCTGTTGGTAATTTCCCATATATTTAGAGGGGTGGTGTTAAAAAACCTTGGGCCCCTAATGTTTACAGTATTGCCTTCCTGAGCCTATTAGGCTCGGTCATATCTACACTTGAAGCTGTGTATATTGTATGTCTCTCACTTGCTATTGCTCTCCATTTGGTCACTATACTTAGAAATATCAAATTGTATATTTCTATGTTCGTTCACAAACTTAAGATTCCATTTGTATTCCATTGATCGTGTTACATCAGTGCCAAAAATCTGTCTGTATCTGCCCTGCGCATACCCCCTGAGAACTTCCAATGTTGTGATCATATCTCCATTTATTCTTCTCTTGCCGTTGCCTAATGTTTTCATTTTTAGTCTATCCTCTTAACTTATACCTCTCTCTCTCATCCGAGAGTCGTCAGGTGGAATATCTGGACTTTCTACATCTTCGTTTTGTGTTAAAACAAGATGAAGACTCCACTGGTGCCGCATACTTCACAACTGGTCTGACATATGTGGTATACAATACCCTGAACGACCTCTTAAGATCTTACACTCCTCATCTGATTCAATTCGTCTCATTAATTTGGCATCGTCTGCAAACATTGATATATATATAACTCAAATCCTGTAAATAGGTCATTAACATAAATGAGACATAGTATAAGTGCCAGCACCGATCTGTTTTACTCTACACTAGTAGAGCGTCTCGCCTCTGTGACTGACTCCTGTCAGTTAGACATTCCTTATACATGCCAATCCGCTTCCATTTATTCCCGCCTGTTTATGAGGTACTGTGTCAAAGGCTTTTTTGGCAGTCCAGAAATACTCAATCTATCCAACCTTTTCTGTATATAAAATGTATAACTAGCTTAACAAGACTGTTACTTGCTTAGCTAAATGAACTGTAGGGTTCAGTTCCTGAACCCATTATGTACCTCTGTAACCCTTTTCACCACGGCCCACGGGATGGGTATGAGGTGAATAATATGTATGATAAAATTTTATTTTAATTTGTATGATTTTTTATTTTAATTTGTATGATTTGTATGACAAATTTAATTTGTATGACTTAATTTCTTTGTCCTGCCTTATTAAAGTCATGTTGAAGTTTCTTTACATACCTAATTCTCTCTCCAGGTGTGTAACTAATCTTATTCTTATTTTATTCTTTTTGAGTATGTTGCAGGGAATGCTTGTCAGCGACACTAGTCTGTAGTTAAGTGCCTCTGTAACTCCTTTCTTGTAAATTGGTATCTTATTTGCCTTTCTCCAGCAGCTGGGCAGTTCTCCCCTTATAATTGAATAATTCAAGATAAATGCTCGAGGTATACTGAGGGCTGAGGTCGCTTCTCTTAACGTTGTCCGGTCTTATAGCTTCAGTTTCACCAATTGATACTAATTGTCTCCTTATTTCCTCTACTGTTTCGTCAATATTTGTCAGTCTCTCTCGTGTGTGTGTGTGTGTGTGTATGTGTGTGTGTGTGTGTGTGTGTGTGTGTGTGTGTGTGTGTGTGTGTGTGTGTGTGTGTGTGTGTGTGTGTGTGTGCGCGCGCGTGTCTGAATGTATCTCCCATCATGTCCCAGAAGCGAACAACCGGGCGAGCATGTTTGTTCACGTCCGGTCATTTGTTCCACAAACCCATCACTTGGCGGGCCTGTTACGCGGTGCTGTGTGGCGTCAGCACCAAGGAGAGGGCTCACACCGGAGGCCAGGTGGCCGCCACGTCTTGGGGGGTGTGGGGAAGGGGCTTGATGTTGAGCCCTCGCGTGCTGCCTTGCCAGGTGGTGGGTGTAACGGTGGTGGTGGTGGTGGTAGTCGTATTAGTGGTGGTGGTGGTGGTAGTGGTCGTAGTTGTGCTCGTGGCTGTGGTGGTTGTGGTAGTTGTCGCTTTGGTGGTGGTTGTATTAGTGGTGGCAGTCGTGTTGGTGGTGGTGGTAGTCGTTCTGGTGGCGGAATTGGTAGTGGTGGAAGTCGTGTTTGTGGCGGGAGTGGTGGTGGTGGTTTGGTGACTATAGTCGTGTTGGTGGTGGTAGAGCTGGTTGATGAGGTTGTGGTAGAAACTCCCGCTGGGGGGGGAGGGGGGGGGGAGGGGGGACGGGGGGGGGAGGGGGGACGGGGGGGGGAGGGGGACGGGGGGGGAGGGGGGACGGGGGGGGAGGGGGGACGGGGGATAGGGGGGGGAGGGGGGGGAAGACTGGCAGGGTGGACGACCCTACAAGGACAACCATCCCTCCCCCCCCATCCACCAACCACCTCGTTTGATCTGCCACAACGTACAAACCCCAAGCCACCCACTTAACCTAACTATCCTAGTCATAGAAAACGGGAGATGTTTGTGAGCCACTGCTATTCATAGTGTGCTGGTGACCACAACGTTCAAAATGAGACGTATTGGTGGAGAAGACGGAGTGGAGCAACACAAGATTACCACCACTGCGTCACCACCATCACTGCGTCACTATAACTGCGTCACCACCATCACTGCGTCACCCCCACCATCATCATCACGTAGATTTGACACTAGGTTGTAACACGTGGCTGTAACACGTGGTTGTAACACGTGGCTGTAACACGTGGTTGTAACACGTGGCTGTAACACGTGGTTGTAACACGTGGTTGTAACACGTGGCTGTAACACGTGGCTGTAACACGTGGTTGTAACACGTGGCTGTAACACGTGACTGTAACACGTGGCTGTAACACGCGGCTGTAACACGTGGCTGTAACACGTGGCTGTAACACGTGGCTGTAACACGCGGCTGTAACACGTGGCTGTAGCACGTGGCTGTAACACGTGGTTGTAACACGTGGCTGTAACACGTGGCTGTAACACGTGTTACTTTTGTATTCCTTTTAGAATTCCTAAATTACAAAACGTGAACCGTTTTAGGTACAACAGTACATATTTGTACATTTTAGGTACAGTATTCTGGGCTACCTTGAAGGTGGGGGGGGGTTCCGAGGATCAATTTTCCCGCAAGCCGGTCTCTGACCAGCCTGATAGACGCCACTGCTCACAGTCTGACAAGCCATGACTACCAGAGTCACAGCCTGGTTGATCTGTGCGTGCCGGAGTAAAAATTGTAGGGATGCTGTAGCTAAAAAAAGGAGATGGAAAGGAGGCCTGGTCGAGGACCGGGCCGCGGGGACGCTAAGCCCCGAAATCCTCTCAAGATAACCTCAAGATGCTTTATTTAATAGATTCGGATACTGTAGCAGAAGTTTCCTCCATATGATCTCCACGTCGGCATCTTCTCCATCTTTGAATGGCGCTACTAAGTTGCACAAGAAAATTAAGCCCTACATGGGTTCTATAGGTTCAAGAACTTATTTTTGGAGGATGAATTGATGAAATATATATGAATTCAATCTGCCAGTGCTTCCTGACTCACTAAGAGACTTGTGGAGACAATGATGAGAAAGTGTAGAGCAGGTGGTGGTGATGCCACACAATGAAGAGGGGGACTATACTAAGGGATGAAAGGGGCCACGACAAGTAGCACGGGTCTAGTAAGGGGCCACAGCTGCTCCACAGGTGTACGGGAGAGGGTGGGAGGGGGGAGGAGGGGGAGGGTCTCAACAACAGCTGACCGACAGGTGAGAGGAGAGAGAGAGAGAGGGAGGAGGAGGAGGAGGAGGCATCAGTATTCCTGAAACCGTCTCTAAGACGTCGAGGATCTCCACCGCTACACACACCACACAACTGAGACACAAAGATATCTTAAAAACAAACTTCAGGAAATTTGGAACGGGTCAGACGAAGAAGTCGTTGAAATTATCTCAGTATACAATTTTAGAAGGAAATTCGACAAGAAAAACGTGGGAATACCTCAATGTATTCCACTAAAAAAATGTTCAGAGATCGGGGCTAGGATCTGAGCACGTCCCTGCACGCACATGAAGATGAACACACGCACGCACGCACACACGAATTGCGCACGCACGCACACACACACACACACACACACACACACACACACACACACACACACACACACACACACACCTCTTCCATGAAAAAGTCAGGTGGTAAGCGAGGACAGAACTCAGCTGCAAGTGAATTATATATTCCATTTTTTTTGGTAATGATGCGCTCTTAAGTTTCCAGTGTGTGTGTGTGTGTGTGTGTGTGTGTGTGTGTGTGTGTGTGTGTGTGTGTGTGTGTGTGTGTGTGTGTGTGTGTGTGTGTGTGTGTGTGTGCGCGCGCGAGTGCGCGCGCGCCTGTATATTACAAATATATGTAATAGACATAATAGACGAAAAATAGATTGGTTAGAAAGGCGGGGTCCATGAGCTGGACTCTGCAGCCACAAATAGTAAATACCCACACACACACACACACACACCACACACACACACACACACACACACACACACACACACACACACACACACACACACACACACACACACACACACACACACACACACACACACACACCACACACACACACACACACACACACACACACACACACACACACACACACACACACACACACACACACACACACACACACACATCACACACATACCATAAAAAGAGATTGAAGTCTGACAAAAGGCGCGGACAAAGGCAGTTTTAGAGACAGTACACAAGAAACTGAGAAGACAGCGTCACTTATCATACTATTACACAAGTTCTTGTAGACAGGAGTAGGGGGGGGGGGAACCATCTCCGCCACCTCCCCCCACTCCTCCTCTCCTTGAAAACAACAACAACAACGTCTTCAGCCTCTACAGGTCCTCCAAGGAGGGGCTGCCTCTACAGGTCCTCCAAGGAGGGGCTGCCTCTATAGGTCCTCCAAGGAGGGGCTGCCTCTACAGGTCCTCCAAGGAGGGGCTGCCTCTATAGGTCCTCCAAGGAGGGGCTGCCTCTACAGGTCCTCCAAGGAGAGGCTGCCTCTATAGGTCCTCCAAGGAGGGGCTGCCTCTACAGGTCCTCCAAGGAGAGGCTGCCTCTATAGGTCCTCCAAGGAGAGGCTGCCTCTATAGGTCCTCCAAGGATGGGCTGCTTCTATAAGGCCACCAAGGATGGGCTGCCTCTACATGTCCTCCAAGGATGGGCTGCCTCTACAGGTCCTCCAAGGATGGGCTGCCTCTACAGGTCCTCCAAGGATGGGCTGCCTCTACAGGTCCTCCAAGGATGGGCTGCCTCTACATGTCCTCCAAGGATGGGCTGCCTCTACATGTCCTCCAAGGATGGGCTGCCTCTACATGTCCTCCAAGGATGGGCTGCCTCTACAGGTCCTCCAAGGATGGGCTGCCTCTACATGTCCTCCAAGGATGGGCTGCCTCTACAGGTCCTCCAAGGATGGGCTGCCTCTACATGTCCTCCAAGGATGGGCTGCCTCTACAGGTCCTCCAAGGATAGGCTGCCTCTATAAGGTCACCAAGGCACTGTCCTCTCCACTTCCTTCGTGGCACTGTGCCTTCTTACCGTACCTTAGGCTCGGCGTGGCACTTCAGCATCCTCTTGGCACACACTCTCTCCTCCCCACTCCAATTTCACCCTGACAGTGACACTGACAGCACCCTCCCCCCCCCCCCCGATAGTCTCCCTGCTGGCACCACCCCTGGCTCCCTCCCCCTCTAACCCCCCCCCCCTTTCCCTCCACCACACCTCCACTACAACCTCCCCTTTAGGTCTTACACTTGGAGGCAAGACTAGCTAGAGGGGGGGGGGGTATATTAAGGGGAGTTTATACCTATCTTGAGGTTATCTTGAGATGATTTCGGGGCTTTAGTGTCCCCGCGGCCCGGTCCTCGACCAGGCCTCCATCCCCAGGAAGCAGCCCGTGACAGCTGACTAACACCCAGGTACCTATTTTACTGCTAGGTAACAGGGGCATAGGGTGAAAGAAACTCTGCCCATTATTTCTCGCCGACGCCTGGGATCGAACCCGGGACCACAGGATCACAAGCCCCGCGTGCTGTCCGCTCGGCCGACCGGCTCCCTTCCTACCTGTGTGAAGCTTTTTTTTTTTTTTTTGCAGTCAACTTCTAGTGATGCTTATGTGGTACTTACCGAAGGAAGTGTCTTGGAAGTTTCTCTGTAAGAGTTTGCTGGGAACTTTATATGGTGATTAGTAGTCTTGGGGATAAGCGCTCGGTGAGAGGGTTGCCTGGTGTAGACATGACCTTAGTTTCTCACACACACTCAGACTCACACACACACACACACACACACTCACACACACACACACACACACACACACACACACACTCACACACTCACACACACACACACACACACACACACACACTCACACACACACACACACACACACACACACACACACACACACACTCACACACACACACACACACACACACACACACACACACACACACACACACACACACACACACACACACACACACACACACACACACTCACACACACACACACACACACACACACACACACACACACACACACACACACACACACACACACACTCACACACACTCACACACACTCACACACACTCCGCCTATTTCTGAGTATGCCGCGCAGGGGGCAGGTGGGGTTCAGTCGGTCGGGAGCCGGTCGGCCGAGCGGACAGCTCGCTGGACTTGTGATCCTGTGGTCCTGGGTTCGATCCCAGGCGCCGGCGAGAAACAATGGGCAGAGTTTCTTTCACCCTATGCCCCTGTTACCTAGCAGTAAATAGGTACCTGGGTGTTAGTCAGCTGTCACGGGCTGCTTTCTGGGGGTGGAGGCCTGGTCGAGGACCGGGCCGCGGGGACACTAAAGCCCCGAAATCATCTCAAGATAACCTCAAGATAACAAGAATCAAGGACAGACAGACGCAGTATAACTGCGTACGTTACATCACGTATGTCAAGGGGAAATTCTTAGGTAAATGGTTCCTCCAAACCTCAGAGTCGTGACTCAACACTGAGGCAACTCTGCTAGACGTGTAGTGACGTGACTGACCCCCCCCCCTGGGTACTCTCACCCACGTGTGACGTGACTGACCCCCCCCCCTGGGTACTCTCACCCACGTGTGACGTGACTGACCCCCCCCCTGGGTACTCTCACCCACGTGTGACGTGACTGACCCCCCCCCCCTGGGTACTCTCACCCACGTGTGACGTGACTGACCCCCCCCTGGGTACTCACCCAGGGGGGGGGGGGTCGAGGTGTGATTCGAGGGTCGAGCTTTAGCCCCTAAGCCCCGCCATGCAAATATTCTTGAAGTTTCATGCAATGATTTTGCTCTCGTTTCCATTGCCGTATTTACAACCATGTACTGACAGCAGGAACCACTTCTCCTTCCATCATACTCCATTTATTGGCAACTGTAACACTGAAGAGGTACTTTCTGGCCTTACTGTCGCCAGTGTCCATTTATTCCGCTGTTTATAGCTCTGAAATGTTGTCAATTTCCCTTGAGATCTTGTATGTTGTTAACATGTCTTCCCTATTCCTCCTCCTCTCCTCCGGTAAGGCCTTTCCTCGTATCTTATCTCGTGAATTGTTGCATATCTTAATGTTTCATTTAAAATCTAAGTTTCTTAATTTTCTTAAGACACTTTCTTTCTTATCTTAAGTTTCATTAAAAAAATATCAGTCCCGTCCCCTGGGATAGATGGTATACACTCTTCTATCCCCCAAGAGTGTAATTTACCAAGACGTGTATAGCGTAGTGTTGTAGGGCGTAGTGTTGTAGGGCGTAGTGTTGTAGGGCGTAGTGTTGTAGGGCGTAGTGTTGTACGGGCGTAGTGTTGTAGGGCGTAGTGTTGTACGGGCGTAGTGTTGTAGGGCGTAGTGTTGTAGGGCGTAGTGTTGTAGGGCGTAGTGTTGTAGGGCGTAGTGTTGTAGGGCGTAGTGTTGTAGGGCGTAGTGTTGTAGGGCGTAGTGTTGTAGGACGTAGTGTTGTAGGACGTAGTGTTGTAGGGCGTAGTGTTGTAGGGCGTAGTGTTGTACGGGCGTAGTGTTGTAGGGCGTAGTGTTGTAGGGCGTAGTGTTGTAGGGCGTAGTGTTGTAGGGCGTAGTGTTGTAGGGCGTAGTGTTGTAGGGCGTAGTGTTGTAGGGCGTAGTGTTGTAGGACGTAGTGTTGTAGGACGTAGTGTTGTAGGGCGTAGTGTTGTAGGGCGTAGTGTTGTAGGACGTAGTGTTGTAGGGCGTAGTGTTGTAGGGCGTAGTGTTGTAGGGCGTAGTGTTGTAGGACGTAGTGTTGTAGGGCGTAGTGTTGTAGGGCGTAGTGCTGTAGGGCGTAGTGTTGTAGGGCGTAGTGTTGTAGGGCGTAGTGTTGTAGGGCGTAGTGTTGTAGGGCGTAGTGTTGTAGGGCGTAGTGTTGTAGGACGTAGTGTTGTAGGGCGTAGTGTTGTAGGGCGTAGTGTTGTAGGGCGTAGTGTTGTAGGACGTAGTGTTGTAGGGCGTAGTGTTGTAGGACGTAGTGTTGTAGGGCGTAGTGTTGTAGGGCGTAGTGTTGTAGGGCGTAGTGTTGTAGGGCGTAGTGATGTAGGACGTAGTGTTGTAGGGCGTAGTGTTGTAGGACGTAGTGTTGTAGGGCGTAGTGTTGTAGGACGTAGTGTTGTAGGGCGTAGTGTTGTAGGGCGTAGTGTTGTAGGGCGTAGTGTTGTAGGGCGTAGTGTTGTAGGGCGTAGTGTTGTAGGGCGTAGTGTTGTAGGGCGTAGTGTTGTAGGGCGTAGTGTTGTAGGGCGTAGTGTTGTAGGACGTAGTGTTGTAGGGCGTAGTGTTGTAGGGCGTAGTGTTGTAGGGCGTAGTGTTGTAGGACGTAGTGTTGTAGGACGTAGTGTTGTAGGGCGTAGTGTTGTAGGGCGTAGTGTTGTACGGGCGTAGTGTTGTAGGGCGTAGTGTTGTAGGGCGTAGTGTTGTAGGGCGTAGTGTTGTAGGGCGTAGTGTTGTAGGGCGTAGTGTTGTAGGGCGTAGTGTTGTAGGGCGTAGTGTTGTACGGGCGTAGTGTTGTAGGGCGTAGTGTTGTAGGGCGTAGTGTTGTACGGGCGTAGTGTTGTAGGGCGTAGTGTTGTAGGGCGTAGCGTTGTAGAACGTAGTGTTGTAGAACGTAGTGTTGTAGGGCGTAGTGTTGTAGGGCGTAGTGTTGTAGGGCGTAGTGTTGTAGGGCGTAGTGTTGTAGGGCGTAGTGTTGTAGGGCGTAGTGTTGTAGGGCGTAGTGTTGTAGGGCGTAGTGTTGTAGGGCGTAGTGTTGTACGGGCGTAGTGTTGTAGGGCGTAGTGTTGTAGGGCGTAGCGTTGTAGAACGTAGTGTTGTAGAACGTAGTGTTGTAGGGCGTAGTGTTGTAGGGCGTAGTGTTGTAGGGCGTAGTGTTGTAGGGCGTAGTGTTGTAGGGCGTAGTGTTGTAGGGCGTAGTGTTGTACGGGCGTAGTGTTGTAGGGCGTAGTGTTGTAGGGCGTAGTGTTGTACGGGCGTAGTGTTGTAGGGCGTAGTGTTGTAGGGCGTAGTGTTGTAGGGCGTAGTGTTGTAGGGCGTAGTGTTGTACGGGCGTAGTGTTGTAGGGCGTAGTGTTGTAGGGCGTAGTGTTGTACGGGCGTAGTGTTGTAGGGCGTAGTGTTGTAGGGCGTAGTGTTGTAGGGCGTAGTGTTGTAGGGCGTAGTGTTGTACGGGCGTAGTGTTGTAGGGCGTAGTGTTGTACGGGCGTAGTGTTGTAGGGCGTAGCGTTGTAGGGCGTAGTGTTGTAGGGCGTAGTGTTGTAGGGCGTAGCGTTGTAGGGCGTAGTGTTGTAGGGCGTAGTGTTGCAGGGCGTAGTGTTGTAGGGCGTAGTGTTGTAGGGCGTAGTGTTGTAGGGCGTAGCGTTGTAGGGCGTAGTGTTGTAGGGCGTAGTGTTGTAGGGCGTAGTGTTGTAGGGCGTAGTGTTGTAGGGCGTAGTGTTGTAGGACGTAGTGTTGTAGAACGTAGTGTTGTAGGGCGTAGTGTTGTAGGGCGTAGTGTTGTACGGGCGTAGTGTTGTAGAACGTAGTGTTGTAGGGCGTAGCGTTGTAGGGCGTAGCGTTGTAGGGCGTAGTGTTGTAGGGCGTAGTGTTGTAGGGCGTAGTGTTGTAGGACGTAGTGTTGTAGAACGTAGTGTTGTAGGGCGTAGTGTTGTAGGGCGTAGTGTTGTAGGGCGTAGTGTTGTAGGACGTAGTGTTGTAGGGCGTAGTGTTGTAGGGCGTAGTGTTGTACGGGCGTAGTGTTGTAGAACGTAGTGTTGTAGGGCGTAGCGTTGTAGGGCGTAGTGTTGTACGGGCGTAGTGTTGTAGGGCGTAGTGTTGTAGGGCGTAGTGTTGTAGGGCGTAGTGTTGTAGGGCGTAGTGTTGTAGGGCGTAGTGTTGTAGGGCGTAGTGTTGTAGGGCGTAGTGTTGTAGGGCGTAGTGGTGTAGGACGTAGTGTTGTAGGACGTAGTGTTGTAGGGCGTAGAGTGTTGTAGGGCGTAGTGTTGTAGGGCGTAGTGTTGTAGGACGTAGTGTTGTAGGACGTAGTGTTGTAGGGCGTAGTGTTGTAGGACGTAGTGTTGTAGGGCGTAGTGTTGTAGGGCGTAGTGTTGTAGGACGTAGTGTTGTAGGGCGTAGTGTTGTAGGACGTAGTGTTGTAGGACGTAGTGTTGTAGGGCGTAGTGTTGTAGGGCGTAGTGTTGTAGGGCGTAGTGTTGTAGGACGTAGTGTTGTAGGGCGTAGTGTTGTAGGGCGTAGTGTTGTAGGGCGTAGTGTTGTAGGACGTAGTGTTGTAGGACGTAGTGTTGTAGGGCGTAGAGTGTTGTAGGGCGTAGTGTTGTAGGGCGTAGTGTTGTAGGACGTAGTGTTGTAGGACGTAGTGTTGTAGGGCGTAGTGTTGTAGGACGTAGTGTTGTAGGGCGTAGTGTTGTAGGGCGTAGTGTTGTAGGGCGTAGTGTTGTAGGGCGTAGTGTTGTAGGACGTAGTGTTGTAGGGCGTAGTGTTGTAGGGCGTAGTGTTGTAGGGCGTAGTGTTGTAGGGCGTAGTGTTGTAGGGCGTAGTGTTGTAGGACGTAGTGTTGTAGGGCGTAGTGTTGTAGGGCGTAGTGTTGTACGGGCGTAGTGTTGTAGGGTGTAGTGTTGTAGGGCGTAGTGTTGTAGGGCGTAGTGTTGTAGGGCGTAGTGTTGTAGGGCGTAGTGTTGTAGGACGTAGTGTTGTAGGACGTAGTGTTGTAGGGCGTAGAGTGTTGTAGGGCGTAGTGTTGTAGGGCGTAGTGTTGTAGGACGTAGTGTTGTAGGACGTAGTGTTGTAGGGCGTAGTGTTGTAGGACGTAGTGTTGTAGGGCGTAGTGTTGTAGGACGTAGTGTTGTAGGGCGTAGTGTTGTAGGACGTAGTGTTGTAGGGCGTAGTGTTGTAGGACGTAGTGTTGTAGGGCGTAGTGTTGTAGGACGTAGTGTTGTAGGGCGTAGTGTTGTAGGGCGTAGTGTTGTAGGACGTAGTGTTGTAGGACGTAGTGTTGTAGGACGTAGTGTTGTAGGGCGTAGTGTTGTAGGGCGTAGTGTTGTAGGACGTAGTGTTGTAGGGCGTAGTGTTGTAGGACGTAGTGTTGTAGGGCGTAGTGTTGTAGGGCGTAGTGTTGTAGGGCGTAGTGTTGTAGGGCGTAGTGTTGTAGGGCGTAGTGTTGTAGGGCGTAGTGTTGTAGGACGTAGTGTTGTAGGACGTAGTGTTGTAGGGCGTAGTGTTGTAGGGCGTAGTGTTGTAGGACGTAGTGTTGTAGGGCGTAGTGTTGTAGGGCGTAGTGTTGTAGGGCGTAGTGTTGTAGGACGTAGTGTTGTAGGGCGTAGTGTTGTAGGGCGTAGTGTTGTAGGACGTAGTGTTGTAGGGCGTAGTGTTGTAGGGCGTAGTGTTGTAGGACGTAGTGTTGTAGGGCGTAGTGTTGTAGGGCGTAGTGTTGTAGGGCGTAGTGTTGTAGGACGTAGTGTTGTAGGGCGTAGAGTGTTGCAGTGTTGTGTATTAAAAGCATTAAATCATTAACTATGGGCGTGACATTACTCAGACATGAATTTAAAAGCAGATGAAGGTACCAGTAGGCCTACACATCTCACAGTACAGAGAGCTCTAATGAGTACAGACAGACTAATGAGTACATGCAGAATGATGAGTACGGGCAGTATGATGAGTACATGTAGAATAATGAGTACGGGCAGTATGATGAGTACATGTAGAATAATGAGCACAGACAGACTAATGAGTACATGCAGAATGATGAGTACGGGCAGTATGATGAGTACATGTAGAATAATGAGCACAGACAGACTAATGAGTACATGCAGAATGATGAGTACGGGCAGTATGATGAGTACATGTAGAATAATGAGCACAGACAGACTAATGAGTACATGCAGAATGATGAGTACGGGCAGTATGATGAGTACATGTAGAATAATGAGCACAGACAGACTAATGAGTACATGCAGAATGATGAGTACGGGCAGTATGATGAGTACATGTAGAATAATGAGCACAGACAGACTAATGAGTACATGCAGAATGATGAGTACGGGCAGTATCATGAGTACATGCAGAATAATGAGTACATGCAGAATAATGAGTACAGGAAGAATGATGAGTACAGGCAGAATGATGAGATCACGCAGAATAATGAGTATAGACAAAATGAGTATATAGAAAAGTTATTTCACGGAATATAATGATTTCAGGAAGACAATGAGTTCATGAGTATATAGAATACAGAGAGTACACATAGCACAGGAAGTGTACATAGTACATGGAGGTATAATGAAAAGACAGAGCATTTCAGGGAGCACAATACAATTAGCACTGGTTGGTGAAGGGAGGGCTTGGAGGGAGAGAGGGGCGAGAGGGAGGAAGGAGGGGGTGGTAGGGGGGAAGGGGGGTTTAGGAGGGAGAGGGAAGGATTAGCGACTGGATTACTGGAAGGCCAGGCCGCTGGTAGGGAGGGGGAGGGATTTTTCCCAATGTCAAATATCGCTTTTGTTTTCATTTACGTCTCATTTAATACCCGGTCACAATGTGAATTTGGTTAAGCGTTTGCTAACGTTTAAAGTTCCTTGTCGTCTATGGCCTTAATGCTACCTTACCTTGAGGTTACCTTGAGGTGCTTCCGGGGCTTAGCGTCCCCGCGGCCCGGTCGTCGACCAGGCCTCCTGGTTGCTGGACTGATCAACCAGGCTGTTAGACGCGGCTGCTCGCAGCCTGACGTATGAGCTGCTCGCAGCCTTCTATGCTGTAGAAGGAGGTGGCTTCCATCCCTTCTTTCATTGCAGGTTATCTTGAGATGATTTCGGGGCTTTAGTGTCCCCGCGGCCCGGTCCTCGACCAGGCCTCCACCCCCAGGAAGCAGCCCGTGACAGCTGACTAACACCCAGGTACCTATTTTACTGCTAGGTAACAGGGGCATAGAGTGAAAGAAACTCTGCCCATTGTTTCTCGCCGGCGCCCGGGATCGAACCCGGGACTACAGGATCACAAGTCCAGCGTGCTGTCCGCTCGGCCGACCGGCTCCTAATAATGTCTTGACATTGCATTGCGCGTGTTGACCCCTCATGCTTGTTCTGTTATGGGGTTGCATTAACCTGACCTCGTAGCTCAGTCCTTTTAACTCGGGACTGGTTTTTGTTGCATAGCTCTTGACTTTCGTGGTTAGTGTGGCGCTCCGCGATGTCAATGGCGGGCCGAAAGAGCAAAGCTCAACCCCCGCAAACACAACTAGGTGAATACAACTAGGTGAATACACTGCCTTTACAGACTGTCTTGCAAAAAGAGTCCTTATTCAGGACTTGTAAACACCACTATTTTGCGTCTTAAGCCTTCCAGTCCTGGGGCAGATTCACGATGCAGTTACGCAAGTACTTACAAACCTGTACATCTTTTCTCAATCTTTGGCGGCTTTGTTTACAATTATTAAACAGTTAATGAGCTCCGAAGTACCAGAAAGCTGTTTATAACAATAACAACAGCTGATTGGGGAGTTTTCATGCTTGTAAACTGTTTAATAAATGTAACCAAAGCCGTGAAAGAGTGAGGAAAGATGTACACGTTCGTAAGTACCTGCGTAGCTGCTTCGTGAATCTGGCCCCGGCTCTCCGGGTTCGGGGGGGGTGGGATTAAATCCATTCGAGTCTCATTTTTGTCTCTTTCAGAGTCCTATAATTGTGTTTTCCTTAAGGTGTACATTCCTTCTGATAATTATCTCCCTGTCTCATCTTTATTACCATACACTTGTTGGGGTTAAACTCTAACAGCCATTTATCTGCCCGCTTTTTGGAGTGGATTAAGGTGGTGTTGGGGGTGATGGTGCGGTGATGGTGCGGTGATGGTGCGGTGATGGTGCGGTGATGGTGCGGTGTTGGGGGTGATGGTGCGGTGATGGTGCGGTGTTGGGGGTGATGGTGCGGTGATGGTGCGGTGATGGTGCGGTGATGGTGCGGTGTTGGGGGTGATGGTGCGGTGATGGTGCGGTGTTGGGGGTGATGGTGCGGTGATGGTGCGGTGATGGTGCGGTGTTGGGGGTGATGGTGCGGTGATGGTGCGGTGATGGTGCGGTGTTGGGGGTGATGGTGCGGTGATGGTGCGGTGTTGGGGGTGATGGTGCGGTGATGGTGCGGTGTTGGGGGTGATGGTGCGGTGATGGTGCGGTGA
>NC_091177.1:4362420-4419920 GCF_040958095.1 Procambarus clarkii
AGTCATTGTTCTAATCAACAACAAGGTTGATTTACATGAGAATTATGGAGAAGGATGGTGCTAGAACTCACCCGTCTTGTCACATTCATTAACACAGATCTACAAGACTACTACCAAGAGCGAGGGGGGGGGGGGGGATAACGAACAGCGGGAAGTGGAGGGGCAGAGAGTGAAGGGGGTAGGAGGGAGGGAAAGTGGAGGGGGGGGGGGGGAATAAGGGAGAGTGGGGGGAGAAGATGGGGGGGGGGGGGTAGGGGTGGAGGGGAGGTTATCCAGGCATGCCCGAGGTCTCAACGCTGCCCCACATGAGCAGGCGGGACCCAAGCTGCTCCGTACCTCCTCCTGACAACCCTGCCTTGTGAATGGGCTAGTGAGTACGACGATTTTGCCCACGCCTGATCACTGATGGAGGCGGACTCCCACATTATGCCTAGTCTCACACTCCATTTCACTTCATAAATAAGCACTAAATCCAAAGAGTAATTATAATCTAGCTCAAAACTGTCAGAGAGTAAACAAAATATACGAAACTAACCAATCACCAGCACTACATAGTCTTCAAACTTGTGAATGAATCACTATTGAGGTGCCGATAATTGCTTTTTGAACCAATGTATCGCCGGATATAATTGCAGTGTTTTGAAGGAATAAATGTTCCTCCATAAGCGTTCAAGTAAGGAGCCAATTCAGCTGCCCTGGTCACCTACGACAACACCAGCAGGAGTGGCACAGCCTTTCACAAAAATATATTTACAGTTAAGACGAGGCGAGTTGCCATGTTCTGCCAGCGACGTGTTTATTGTCTGTGACTCACAACCTGTATCGGCGATTGTTGCTCGCTCAGGCCCTGGGTGTCGTGGGGGCTGGTGTCAGGCCCCGGGTGTCGTGGGGGCTGGTGTCAGGCCCCGGGTGTCGTGGGGGCTGGTGTCAGGCCCCGGGTGTCGTGGGGGCTGGTGTCAGGCCCCGGGTGTCGTGGGGGCTGGTGTCAGGCCCCGGGTGTCGTGGGGGCTGGTGTCAGGCCCCGGGTGTCGTGGGGGCTGGTGTCAGGCCCCGGGTGTCGTGGTGGCTGGTGTCAGGCCCCGGGTGTCGTGGTGGCTGGTGTCAGGCCCCGGGTGTCGTGGGGGCTGGTGTCAGGCCCCGGGTGTCGTGGGGGCTGGTGTCAGGCCCCGGGTGTCGTGGGGGCTGGTATCAGGCCCCGGGTGTCGCGGGGGCTGGTGTCAGGCGCCGGGTGTCGTGGGGGCTGGTGTCATGAGAGCAGGAACTGAATCATCATCTCCAACATTACATTATCATATATCCATAAATGATTGGATAAAGCACATTCTTTGTCCAATCTCGCATTACTGAGTCTACCATCATAATTTATAAGTTTGCTAATGCAGTTCTGGTAAAATTGATGACATGCTCGTGTATGACAAGTTTCCTGTGAGATGGGGACCTTAGTGTCACACAGCTGCTGCCTCTTGATATAAACACTAAACCTTCATAGACTTTTGGCCAGCACCAAAAATGCCGATGTACCTAAGTATGATAAGACTTAGTATGATGTATGATGATAATACTAAGTATGATAGAACACATCTCTCGGGTGTTGTGTGGATTAGTCAGACCCCTACGTGTTGTCGCGGTGGATAAGACCCTGGACCCGGATTCACGAAGCAGTTACGCAAGCACTTACGAACGTGTACATCTTTCCTCAATCTTTGATAACTTTGGTTACATTTATTAAACAGTTTACAAGCATGAAAACTTCCCATTCAACTGTTGTTATTGTTATAAACAGTCTCCTGGTGCTTCGGAGCTCATT
This sequence comes from Procambarus clarkii, assembly GCF_040958095.1. Lineage (NCBI taxonomy): Eukaryota > Metazoa > Arthropoda > Malacostraca > Decapoda > Cambaridae > Procambarus > Procambarus clarkii. The sequence continues at coordinate 4,364,228 of NC_091177.1, forward strand.
ATTTGTTTAATAATTGTAAACAAAGCCGCCAAAGACTGAGAAAAGATGTACAGGTTCGTAAGTGCTTGCGTAACTGCTTCGTGAATCTGGCCCCCTGGTTGTTGTGAATTTTCCGCGATATTGCTAAACGCGCCAGCAGACCCGGGAAGGTTAGGCTGGGGCTGGGGCCAGCCCACGGAGGGGGTAAGTAAGACCAGACTGACACAGAAACCTTGCCTGTCTACCCGGTCTAAGAAACTGATCAGAAAAAAGTGACATTGTGACAGAGTATGCAATAGTGCCACAAGGCACGTTCCTCACACCGGTACTCCTTCTCATCTTCACTGCAGGAGATCGACATCAACTCCACCCGGAGCTTCGTGTCACCATTGGCAGGCCACACACAAATCAATTTGAAAAGTACCTCGGTGGAAGACATTGACAAATTGCAGTCAGCAACCAACTGTCGTCATATGGTCGACATGAAACAAGAAGATAAAGTACAACACAGTCAGATTTCGTTATAAGACTCAGTTACCATATGAAAGAACAATACGACAGACTACTCACCAATTATAAGGTAACTAAATGAAACATAATGTAATCAGTAAAATGATGGCGTGGATTATGAAAACTTTCAAAATAGGGGATGTGACATCAGTAATCAACTCATCAAAGCACTGACCGAGTAATCAATCTGGAAATCGGCCACAGGTGAAGCCGGAGGCCAGACTAAAATAGGCAGCTTGCTAGACAGTTCAATATGCAAGGCAGGAATGCACACAATCAGGCAGGTAGGCCAGAACGCAGGTGTGCTGAGAATGAAAAATGACTAAGTATAATTAAGGTACAGTAGGTCCTGCGTGAGGAAGGGCAGGTCAGGCAGGTGTGTGATAACTGACCACAACTTGTGACAATTTTATTTGATTAACATTCTCAATTACATCTGAAATTTTAAATTTTTAAATTTTGCCCCGAGGGGCGAGTTTATTGGGCAGCGCCACTCATCTTGTGAGTGGACACACCGCCATAGCAGCATGTACAACACTCCCCAATAGGAAGAAAAGCCGCTGGGTTGTTCATCCTCTCACTTGTACGAATGTATGCAGCTACACTAGACGGTATGAAGACCAACATATATTGTACCAAGAGTTACATCGAGCGTGATGTTAAAAACCTCATTTTGAGATGGCGCATTATGAGGATATCCCCAAAAACACGTGAGTGGATAAGTACAAGACTCCAGACAGCTTATACCGGCAGGTCTGAAGGGACCTGGCCTAGGGTCTGGGCTTGGGGAGTAAAAAAAAAAAAACTGGCAGAACCCGATCAAGCAGGGTCTGATGACTGGACATTCAATTATGTAGTGTGTAAGATCTGACCCAGTTGCTGCCCACAGAGGTCACACGTGGAGTGCTCATGATGGGGAGAGTCGTCGCTTGCACCCACCTGCCACAGGTAACGGTAGCCCAAGCTGATCCTAGCACAAGTCTAGACGGAGCGAGCCAAGCAGGCGCTACCTCCTCCCTTTCGCCATCCCTCCCACTTTCCACCTACTCAAGGGCCCTCCCTGCCTGGAGATTATGGAAGAGTTCCTTCCCTCTACACCCTCCCCCCTCTCCCACTGCTCCCGCCCACTCCACGCCCGCCCGATAACACGCAGTTCCGGTCACCCGCTCCACCCCGCGCACCTCCGTCTTGTTTGTAAACAATGCGGAAAACATGGTGCGTAAACATTGTGTAAACATGATTCGTTTGCAAAGCGTAAATATTACGAGTGTGTATAAACAAGCCGGGTCCACAGAGAGCGTAATATGCAAACATGTAGGATAAATGCAGTGTAAATAGTCCGGCGTGATTACAGCGTGTAAACAGAGCCAGAACTGGACGAAACTTTGACCAGGCGTGTAAACGGTCGTTGTAAAACAGGTGTGGCGGGATTCAGGAGCAACAGGCATCCCTGTACTGCTCCTAGAGACGCGTCGAGGCATAATCCCGCCATAAACGCGTTACCTGGTGATTCTGCTTATATTCACTCACTTCCGTTAACTTCAACCAAGAAAAACACCGCAACGTTAATGACCATACCAGCGGGAAAAGCCCGCCGTAACCAGCCAACGATCGACGGGGAGTTAGTCATCTTGACTGCTCCCGGCCGCTGCAACTCAATTCATAACCTTGGCATTTACTAGTAAAAACTGGCACAGAGGGCAGTCACAGGAAAGGTGATGGGGGCGTGGGCCGGACCAGGGCTGTCGTGGGCTGGCCTGGGGCTGGCCTGGGGCTGGTGTGGGCTGGCCTGGGGCTGTTGTGGGCTGCCCTGGGGCTGGTGTGGGCTGGCCTGGGCCTGATGTGGGCTGGGCTGGGGCTGTCGTGGGCTGGCCTGGGGCTGGCCTGGGGCTGGTGAGGGCTGGCCTGGGGCTGTCGTGGGCTGCCCTGGGGCTGGTGTGGGCTGGCCTGGGTCTGATGTGGGCTGGGCTGGGGCTGTCGTGGGCTGGCCTGGGGCTGTTGTAGGCTGGCCTGGGGCTGTCGTGGGCTGGCCTGGACCGGACCAGGGCTGGCCTGGGCCGGACTAGGGCTGGTGTGGGCTGGCCTGAGGGCTTTGCTCAGAAAACGCAGTCATTATGGTGCTTCAATTTTGACTAACACTCCCTCCCCACCCAACACAATTTTTATGGTTTATTCGATTCCGTTAAAATTATGATGTACTGGGTGAGAGGATAGGTTGCTGCACACCTGGTGTGGGTACAGACGCAGGTGTGGGTACAGACACAGGTATGGGTACATGCACATGTGTGGCATGGGTAAGTAATATTCAAGAAACGAAGTAGGCAGCCTCATTGTTCCGGCTGAGTGCCTTACAGCTGTGTTGTGACGGGGTGGGGGGGGGGGGCACACTCCCCTGTGCTGCGACCACCACCAGCACATCTCAACCCTTCCACCTATGGCCAGGCTCTGTCACACTCCCTCTACACCTGTCCAGGCTCTCTACCACCCCTTATACACCTGTGCCAGCCCACTACCACCCCTTCTACACCTGTGCCACCCCTCTACCACCCCTTCTACACCTGTGCCAGCCCTCCCCCACCCCTTCTACACCTGTGCCAGCCCTCTACCACCCCTTCTACACCTGTGCCAGCCTACTACCACCCCTTCTACACCTGTGCCAGCCCTCCCCCACCTCACATCCTGCGCAGGGAGAGCAACAAAATAATATTTGTAACCTACTTATAGCATTAATATCACATACAGACGTCACGTGTTGCCCGTCAAGTCATTATTACAGGTGTACCAGGTTCCCAGTTATGGGCGAGTGCTGGCTTACTATCCTACAGTCATATGTCACTGACATGGAGAAGTACATATAGGCGCCTTTTGTAAGTTTATACCATTACTCTTAATCACTATAATCATACACGATTTTCTGATCACATATGGGTCTTCTATTCGTATCAAACCGGCTGAGAAAATTGAAGATGAGTAATATAAGGAAAGATTTGTTTTTATTTTTAATAAATTACTCATCCATTCATCATATTCTTCATAATACAATACATATCATCGAGAACAAGCAAGCAACAGCAACACACTCCAGCAGTCATCCACAGCTTCATAAGACCTGATGTGCGGTGTTCGCCCGTGATTTTCCTTAACATTATATATAAATACATTCATTCCTACTTACAAACTGCTTCCCCCTCCAAAGGATACCTGATCACCTCCAAAGGATACCTGATCAACAAGGCTGTGACTCATACGTCAGGCTGCGAGCAGCCGCGTCCAACAGCCTGGTTGATCATTCCAGCAACCAGAAGGCCTGGTCGACGACCGGGCCGCGGGGACGCTAAGCCCCGGAAGCACCTCTAGGTAAGGTAACCCCCCATCCTGGTCCCTCAATATATCATCGTGAACGATCTTCCGGAGGGTATAGTCTCGTTCCTCTCAATGTTTGCTGATGATGCAAAAATTATGAAAAGAATCAAGACGGATGAAGATAGACAGAGACTACAGGATGACCTGGACAAACTGGAGGAATGGTCTAGAAAATGGCTGCTAAAGTTCAACTCGGGAAATTGTAAGGTAATGAAATTAGGCGAAGTTAGCAGGAGGCTGAACACAAGGTACCATCTGGGAGGTAAAATCCTGCAAGAGTCAAATAAAGAGAAAGATCTGGGGGTTGATATCACACCGAACCTGTCCCCAGAAGCCCACATCAAAAGAATATCATCAGCGGCATATGCTAGACTGGCCAACATAAGAACTGCCTTTAGAAACTTGTGTAAGGAATCGTTCAGGACCCTGTATACCACTTATGTCAGACCAATCCTAGAATATGCAGCTCCAGCCTGGAGTCCATACCTAGTTAAACACAAGACAAAGTTAGAGAAGATTCAGCGGTATGCCACCAGGCTCGTCCCTGAACTGAGAGATATGAGCTACGAGGAAAGGCTGAAGGAGCTGAACCTCACGTCCCTGGAAAACAGACGAGTAAGGGGAGACATGATAACCACCTAGAAAATTCTCAGGAGTAAGGGGAGACATGATAACCACCTACAAAATTCTCAGGGGAATTGACAAGAGTGGACAAAGACAAACTCTTCAGCACAGGTGGGACACGAACAAGGGGACACAGGTGGAAACTTAGTACCCAGATGAGCCACAGAGACGCTAGAAAGAATTTTTTCAGTGTCAGAGTAGTTAATAAATGGAATGCACTAGGAAGTGATGTGGTGGAGGCTGACTCCATACACAGTTTCAAATGTAGATATGATAGAGCCCAGTAGGCTCAGGAACCTGTACACCTGTTGATTGACAGTTGAGAGGCGGGACTAAAGAGCCAGAGCTTAACCCCCGCCAGCACAACTAGGTGAGTACAGACCCTACACACGTCACGGCCACACAACGATGCAACTATGACAATCAACACTGCTGCAACTATGTAAACACCTCTGCAACAATGACAACACCGCTACAACTACGACAAACAACACCGCTGTAACTACGAGTGACAACAACAGCCCAACACAACTGTGAGCTAGACAGAATATTAACATACAACCCGCTCTCGCACCAGACAGCACATATATGACTTATTGCCTATAGTTACTATTTCGCTTATAAATAAGTATATATGTGACATATTCCAAGCCATATTTTTTTCAAGGCACTAACTTTTTCTCTCAGAATTATTAAACAATAGAGATTTTATACAAAATTTGACAATAACCTGAGTTACTTTACAATTTATTTAAATATTTTAGTTTTGTTTTATTATTTTTATAAAACTGTAGTGTCAATATAGGTATAGGTTCAATACTAATTGTAATATCTTAACATACTTAGAAGGTTAGGTTAGGTTGTGGTTTTCTATTCAGCTTTTCAAGGTAAACTCAAATATTCACAATAAATTAGCATGTCACATATGTACTTATTCATAAGCAAAATATTGACTATAAGCAAGTGCGTGAACGGGTTATTAGTAAGTCACATATGTACTTATTCATAAGCAAGATATTGACTATAAGCAAGTGCGAGAACGAGTTATTAGTAAGTCACATATGTACTTATTCATAAGCAAGAATATTGACTATAAGCAAGTGCGAGAACGGGTTATTAGTAAGTCACTATGTACTTATTCATAAGCAAGATATTGACTATAAGCAAGTGCGAGAACGGGTTGCAACATATTTAAAGAACTCAGTTAAAAACAATCGAGTGTAACTTCATTCATCTCTGCCAACACACGAGGTCTGGAGACAGACAAAACACTCTCAACATTGACCAGAGGTATATCTTGAGATTATCATGAGATGATTTCGGGGCTTTAGTGTCCCCGGGGCCCGGTCTTCGACCAGGCCTCCACCCCCAGGAAGCAGCCCGTGACAGCTGACTAACACCCAGGTACCTATTTTTCTGCTAGGTAACAGGGGGCATAGGGTGAAAGAAACTTTGCCCATTGTTTCTCGCCGGCGCCTGGGATCGAATCCGGGACCACAGGATCACAAGTCCAATGTGCTGTCCGCTCGGCCGACCGGCTCCAGGTAAGAGCAAGTAAATGCACCAGGAAGGTGTTTATGGTCAGAGATCCCTAGGTAGAAGTTTCTCCAGATGGTCGCCCTCATAGCACGTGTGGGAGAGGGTCCTTCTTCCCACTGTTTTCATAACTCCACTTATTATATTGTCAAGGTTTTGCCCCAATAGCTACTTGCCAGACTCATCATCATCATCATTCACAAATCATCCAAAATCATTCGAGCTCATACAGTCTTTATGAATCTAAATATTTACTATTTGACTACAATAACGATATGTCCTGTGTCGATATGTCTTTAACGCCATATTGCTATCGTCTTTCTGCCCGACGTTTATAGCAGTGCGTGCAGCGGCGTCCAACAGTCTGGTCGATCAAACATTCAACCAGCAGCCAAGGTCTGGATCATAGTCCCTCGCTCTGGGCATCTCCAAAGAAGGTAATCTCAATGCCCTCAGTCCACCTTCCATAGAAAACTTCCCATCCTTTGGATCAGCTCTGGCAACCTTGTCAACATTTATATCCATCAAGCCTAAAGTATATTATATATATATATATATATATATATATATATATATATATATATTATATATATATATATATATACATATATATATATATATACTAAAGCTTCCACACTTGAGCTTAAAAAGCTTTATGCCTTATTTCCTGGCATCACAGACTGGTGTCTAAGCTTTAAGCCTACGTTAATATTTACTCTCAGATCTCTCTCCCAGACGGATTTACTCAAATCTTTTCTAATCTGATAATTCTGAGGTGTATATGTGGGGAACCCAGAGTGGTGGGCTCTTGTGAGTGGTCTCACACCTCCCCCCTTCCTTCACTGCTCACACCTCCCCCTTCCTTCACTGCTCACGCCGCCCCTTCCTTCACTGCTCACACCTTCCCCTTCCTTCACTGCACACACCTACCTCACCAAGAGTTCACCGCCCTACGTCATCACTACTCAAGTCAACCCATCCCATCCCTGCACAACCTATCCTTCCCTACCCAGGTGTGGGACGAGGTGTGATGTCACTATGACATCATTTTATCCCTACTCGGGGTCCCGATCCTGTCATCTATAAGCCCTGGTACTCTTTGTAACCACTGCGTATGGAATCCATCCTCCTTACCTAACCCGACATGAACGTACCCAAGCAACCCACCAAACCTAAGACTCTGATTCATAGATAACGTAGATATGTGTGAGCCGTTATTTTTAATTACTAGTAGGTTACATTTGTAACCACAACGTACAAAATACGACTTATTAGATGATGGGATGAGTTGGGGTGTTATGGGATTAATGGTGTCATCATAGTAGTTTGTTATCCTACTAACAACATGTTTTTTTTTGTACCATTTTTTTTTTTTTGAAGAAATATCTTATTTGTTGCCGAGTATGTCCCTACACGAGTTGGTTCCCAATGCTCACCTGTCAGCGGCGACTACGGCGAGGTGGAGTCTAGCTCTTGTGCTCCGCCTGCGGCCTTGTTCTACCTCTTGTTATTCCTTAACAATTCTCACAATCAAAATCATTTTTGCCGAACTGTTGATGTGTGAAGGGATTCACATGGACTTAATCTTGTGTGCCGTTTGCTGTCTAAATTGGTGGGGTGGTCGACGTGCTCGCCTCCCATACAAGAGTGGGAGGAGTGGAACAACTGAGCATCGGTTCACCAAGCCACTCGCCCTGAGCACCCACCAGTAACTGAGCACCTGGATGTAATGAGGTATTAGTGACTTGTCAGTCTTCGCGGGCGGAAAAAAAACAAGGTGAATAGATGCTTGGGAAATGTGCAATTTCAGGGCAGGGAAACTTGCGGAATATTAGGTACAATTGGGTACCTAGCCCCACCTATCCCAGCCTAACAGTGTGCATTAATCCTGAAGGAACAAGAGAAAGTTGCTGATAACTGATCACCAATGGCGGCCCTCGCATACCTTGCTGCAGGGGCTGTATTCCACACATGATTCTCTCTCTCTCTCTCTCTCTCTCTCTCTCTCTCATCTCTCTCTCTCTCTCTCTCTCTCCTCTCTCTCTCTCTCTCTCATTCTCTCTCTCTCTCTCTCTCTCTCTTGGGTTGCTCTTGGTCACCAATTCACCCTTTTCAAGCCGTCATAAACCAACGTTATAATTTATATCTTGTAGCTGACAGAGATGTAACGTTCCTAGAAGATGGTTGACATGATGAGAGGCGCCGAAAACTCTTTGACATCAGCCTACAGCGTGGAAGTTAGTGGAGTCTCAAGGATGTGATTGGTGGCGTGGCGTAACTGGCAGGTAACTGGCGAGGTCTGCCAGTGATTGGTCACTTGTGTTTCCATGTGGCAGATTTCGAGTTTTTCTACTCTTGCGGCCCGGACTGATGATTGCCTGATCAGTGAAACTGTGTGTGTTTGCCACCAGCAGGGCCACATAGTTTTCACGACCCGGTAACTCTGTTTTCTCTTGAACGATTCAACCCTTGTTTCAGCTAGAGTTCTATTTTCTGGCAGGACGTTGAAGAATCGTGGATCTCTGATGTTCCCGGTGTTCTCTGATTTTACCTATAACACTCCTAATTTGTCTACCACATCTCACACCCAGCAGGTTGTAATACTGTGTAGGATTCAAACTTGAAACTTAAGTATTTTCCATGTGTCCACTATGAAGAAACTCTCTGTTCTAAGGACACAATTTGAGCATTTTGTGTTAGTCCCAGAAGTGTAAATAACTGAGTATAAGCAGGTCGTAAAGGTTCTTCATATATTTTCTAGTTTGGATATATCGTCTGCATGAATTGGAGGATGAGAGAATATACCAGTACTCCACACGATATAATCATGTTCTTTCTATCAGTACAAGGGCTTTAATCTTCCTGACTGTTACCCGTTTGCCTTATAGTTACTTCCAGGTAAGGTACCTTTCCTGGAAGGTAAGGTACCTACCTTAAGAACTACCTTCCAGAAGAAGGTAGTTCTTCCTGGCTGTTACCCGTTTGTTCTCTGAAGGTCAGGTCGTCTGACAGTATGGTTCCTTCAGTCTCTTTGGCTTGATCTCTTCCTTCTACGAAGAGATCTACAGGGGTTGCAATCTCAAATTTTGTCTTAATATTTCCGTGCCGAAGTAATTAGATTTCTTCACCGTTAAACATCACGTTTGCCGTTGTTGATATCTGATTGAAATTTTTCTGTCTTTACCAGAGGCAACTTTCATACTGATTTTGGTTGAAGTATTTATGGAAAATGTGGGTCAAGGTTAGAGGTTAGGTTAGATTAAGCTAGGTTAATTAAGTTAGGTTAGATTAAGCTAGGTTAATTAAGTTAGGTTAGATTAAGCTTTAACTAGGTTAAAATTGACTGGATAACGTTGAATGATGTTAAATATAGGCTAGGTCATGACTAGCAGCGATGACCAGTTAAATAATATACTCACGCGAATTCAGTGAAAAAATTATATTTTCTGTAAATGATTTTTTGTACTTTTATCGAATCTATTGGTCTTCACAACATTACCATAGGTGATGTTATATATATATATAATATATATATATATATATATATATATATATATATATATATATATATATATATATATATATATATATATATATATGCAAACAAGCCTGAATGGTCCCCAGGACTATATACAACTGAAAACTCACACCCCAGAAGTGACTCGAACCCATACTCCCACAACTGGTATGTACAGGGACGCCTTAATCCGCTTGACCATCACGACCGGACAAAAAGGAAGTGATAGCCGAGGCTATATGAACCACTTCCCCGCCGGCACTCGGATGGTAATCTTGGCATAGCATTTTATCAAATCACCTCATTCTTTGGGGCACACGTGAGGAACACAAATGCAAACAAGCCTGAATGGTCCCCAGGACTATATACAACTGAAAACTCACACCCCAGAAGTGACTCGAACCCATACTCCCACAACTGGTATGTACAGGGACGCCTTAATCCGCTTGACCATCACGACCGGACAAAAGGAAGTGATAGCCGAGGCTATATGAACCACTTCCCCGCCGGCACTCGGATGGTAATCTTGGGCATAGCATTTTATCAAATCACCTCATTCTTTGGGGCACACGTGAGGAACACAAATGCAAACAAGCCTGAATGGTCCCCAGGACTATATACAACTGAAAACTCACACCCCAGAAGTGACTCGAACCCATACTCCCACAACTGGTATGTACAGGGACGCCTTAATCCGCTTGACCATCACGACCGGACAAAAAGGAAGTGATAGCCGAGGCTATATGAACCACTTCCCCGCCGGCACTCGGATGGTAATCTTGGGCATAGCATTTTATCAAATCACCTCATTCTTTGGGGCACACGTGAGGAACACAAATGCAAACAAGCCTGAATGGTCCCCAGGACTATATACAACTGAAAACTCACACCCCAGAAGTGACTCGAACCCATACTCCCACAACTGGTATGTACAGGGACGCCTTAATCCGCTTGACCATCACGACCGGACAAAAAGGAAGTGATAGCCGAGGCTATATGAACCACTTCCCCGCCGGCACTCGGATGGTAATCTTGGGCATAGCATTTTATCAAATCACCTCATTCTTTGGGGCACACGTGAGGAACACAAATGCAAACAAGCCTGAATGGTCCCCAGGACTATATACAACTGAAAACTCACACCCCAGAAGTGACTTCGAACCCATACTCCCACAACTGGTATGTACAGGGACGCCTTAATCCGCTTGACCATCACGACCGGACAAAAGGAAGTGATAGCCGAGGCTATATGAACCACTTCCCCGCCGGCACTCGGATGGTAATCTTGGGCATAGCATTTTATCAAATCACCTCATTCTTTGGGGCACACGTGAGGAACACAAATGCAAACAAGCCTGAATGGTCCCCAGGACTATATACAACTGAAAACTCACACCCCAGAAGTGACTCGAACCCATACTCCCACAACTGGTATGTACTGGGACGCCTTAATCCGCTTGACCATCACGACCGGACAAAAAGGAAGTGATAGCCGAGGCTATATGAACCACTTCCCCGCCGGCACTCGGATGGTAATCTTGGGCATAGCATTTTATCAAATCACCTCATTCTTTGGGGCACACGTGAGGAAACACAAATGCAAACAAGCCTGAATGGTCCCCAGGACTATATACAACTGAAAACTCACACCCCAGAAGTGACTCGAACCCATACTCCCACAACTGGTATGTACAGGGACGCCTTAATCCGCTTGACCATCACGACCGGACAAAAAGGAAGTGATAGCCGAGGCTATATGAACCACTTCCCCGCCGGCACTCGGATGGTAATCTTGGGCATAGCATTTTATCAAATCACCTCATTCTTTGGGGCACACGTGAGGAACACAAATGCAAACAAGCCTGAATGGTCCCCAGGACTATATACAACTGAAAACTCACACCCCAGAAGTGACTCGAACCCATACTCCCACAACTGGTATGTACAGGGACGCCTTAATCCGCTTGACCATCACGACCGGACAAAAAGGAAGTGATAGCCGAGGCTATATGAACCACTTCCCCGCCGGCACTCGGATGGTAATCTTGGGCATAGCATTTTATCAAATCACCTCATTCTTTGGGGCACACGTGAGGAACACAAATGCAAACAAGCCTGAATGGTCCCCAGGACTATATACAACTGAAAACTCACACCCCAGAAGTGACTCGAACCCATACTCCACAACTGGTATGTACAGGGACGCCTTAATCCGCTTGACCATCACGACCGGACAAAAAGGAAGTGATAGCCGAGGCTATATGTTCCTCACGTGTGCCCCAAAGAATGAGGTGATTTGATAAAATGCTATGCCCAAGATTACCATCCGAGTGCCGGCGGGGAAGTGGTTCATATAGCCTCGGCTATCACTTCCTTTTTGTCCGGTCGTGATGGTCAAGCGGATTAAGGCGTCCCTGTACATACCAGTTGTGGGAGTATGGGTTCGAGTCACTTCTGGGGTGTGAGTTTTCAGTTGTATATAGTCCTGGGGACCATTCAGGCTTGTTTGCATTTGTGTTCCTCATGTGTGCCCCAAAGAATGAGGTGATTTGATAAAATGCTATGCCCAAGATTACCATCCGAGTGCCGGCGGGGAAGTGGTTCATATAGCCTCGGCTATCACTTCCTTTTGTCCGGTCGTGATGGTCAAGCGGATTAAGGCGTCCCTGTACATACCAGTTGTGGGAGTATGGGTTCGAGTCACTTCTGGGGTGTGAGTTTTCAGTTGTATATAGTCCTGGGACCATTCAGGCTTGTTTGCATTTGTGTTCCTCACGTGTGCCCCAAAGAATGAGGTGATTTGATAAAATGCTATGCCCAAGATTACCATCCGAGTGCCGGCGGGGAAGTGGTTCATATAGCCTCGGCTATCACTTCCTTTTTGTCCGGTCGTGATGGTCAAGCGGATTAAGGCGTCCCTGTACATACCAGTTGTGGGAGTATGGGTTCGAGTCACTTCTGGGGTGTGAGTTTTCAGTTGTATATAGTCCTGGGGACCATTCAGGCTTGTTTGCATTTGTGTTCCTCACGTGTGCCCAAAGAATGAGGTGATTTGATAAAATGCTATGCCCAAGATTACCATCCGAGTGCCGGCGGGGAAGTGGTTCATATAGCCTCGGCTATCACTTCCTTTTTGTCCGGGTCGTGATGGTCAAGCGGATTAAGGCGTCCCTGTACATACCAGTTGTGGGAGTATGGGTTCGAGTCACTTCTGGGGTGTGAGTTTTCAGTTGTATATAGTCCTGGGGACCATTCAGGCTTGTTTGCATTTGTGTTCCTCACGTGTGCCCCAAAGAATGAGGTGATTTGATAAAATGCTATGCCCAAGATTACCATCCGAGTGCCGGCGGGGAAGTGGTTCATATAGCCTCGGCTATCACTTCCCTTTTTGTCCGGTCGTGATGGTCAAGCGGATTAAGGCGTCCCTGTACATACCAGTTGTGGGAGTATGGGTTCGAGTCACTTCTGGGGTGTGAGTTTTCAGTTGTATATAGTCCTGGGGACCATTCAGGCTTGTTTGCATTTGTGTTCCTCACGTGTGCCCCAAAGAATGAGGTGATTTGATAAAATGCTATGCCCAAGATTACCATCCGAGTGCCGGCGGGGAAGTGGTTCATATAGCCTCGGCTATCACTTCCTTTTTGTCCGGTCGTGATGGTCAAGCGGATTAAGGCGTCCCTGTACATACCAGTTGTGGGAGTATGGGTTCGAGTCACTTCTGGGGTGTGTGTTTTCAGTTTATATATATATATATATATATATATATATATATATATATATATATATATATATATATATATATATATATATATATATATATATATATATATATATATATATATATAGGGTGACCAGGGTCTCAGGACAATGTCTCCTCATTTCCTTTAATAACAACATAAGACATGACGAGGCTCGCTGAGATACCAAATAACACTAAAGTTAACCATTATGGTATTTGTCCTAAAATGTGAGGGAGCAGCAAGAGGCGGGTGAGGAATAGGCTAGTGAGGAATGAGGTGTAGGCCGGAATGAGGAGGTTGACGGGGGAAGGTGCGGAAGGGCTAAGAGGTGGGAGGAGGAGGAGTTGTATGGGGCAGACTCCCCCCTTAGGAGTAAGCTCCCCCTTTGGTGGGGGGGGTAGGAGTTTACCTGGTGTTGGTTCCGTCTGCTGGGAGCATTGTGGCGGTCACCTGGTCAGCCACTGACCACCTGCACTTACATTGTTTACTAAGGCCCTCCCCCCCCCTCTCCCCCAACCTCCCTACCATCCCAACTCGTCCCCACCTAGCCTCTCCTACCATCTTCAATGCCTACTACTCAGCCTCGTTATTTGTCTTCACTAGCCCACCTAGTCCCTTAAAAAAACCCTCCTCCCTCACCCACAAATACATTCCCTCCCTCCACCCCTCCTGTCTATCTCTCTTTTGTAATAGTTCCTAAGTACTCTCTCTTTCACCCTTTTTTCTCTCCTATCCTCTTCACCCTTCTCCTAGGTCTCTACCCTTCACCCTACTCCTAGGTCTCTACCCTTCACCCTTCTCCTGGGTCTCTACCCTTTACCCTTCTCCTAGGTCTCTACCCTTCACCCTTCTCCTAGGTCTCTACCCTTCATTTCTATCTTCACCTGCCTCAAGTGTCGATCTTATCAATACCAGTAATACGATTTTTAAATAATAATAATAATAATACCTCTGTCTCTGTTTATATCTCCATCTCCCTCCATCACCTCAACACCCTCCCTCTCTCCCTCCCTCCATCATTTCCACCTTCATTCCCTCCCTCCCTCCCTCCCTCCCTGGCCAGTAGTGTGCATATGCATCAGTATACTTCATTATCCCCCCTCACCCTACCTCCCCCCCCTCTCTCTCCAACCCTTCTCTACACCACCCTACTATCTGGGCAGACTCATATTCTGTAGGTTACTTGTAAACAACACTACCACTGGCCAGGTGGGAAGCAACACTACCACTGGCCAAGTGGGAAGCAACACTACCACTGGCCAAGTGGGAAGCAACACTACCACTGGCCAAGTGGGAAGCAACACTACCACTGGCCAGGTGGGAAGCAACACTACCACTGGCCAGGTGGGAAGCAACACTACCACTGGCCAGGTGGGAAGCAACACTACCACTGGCCAAGTGGGAAGCAACACTACCACTGGCCAAGTGGGAAGCAACACTACCACTGGCCAGGTGGGAAGCAACACTACCACTGGCCAAGTGGGAAACAACTGTCTTCAAAGATGGTCTGAGAAATAACTATTGGACTTCAACCCAAACAATGTAAGGTAATAAGGAGAGTAACATGAGCCAGGCCTCAAATGTAGTACACTATCAAGATAAGGCAACTTCCCACTCTTGAAAGACAGACATAAGAGTGGACATGGTCACAACGTTAGAGAGTGGACATGGTCACAACGTTTAGAGAGTGGACATGGTCACAACGTTAGAGAGTGGACATGGTCACAACGTTAGAGAGTGGACATTGGTCACAACGTTAGAGAGTGGACATGGTCACAAAACGTTAGAGAGTGGACATGGTCACAACGTTAGAGAGTGGACATGGTCACAACGTTAGAGAGTGGACATGGTCACAACGTTAGAGAGTGGACATGGTCACAACGTTAGAGAGTGGACATGGTCACAACGTTAGAGAGTGGACATGGTCACAACGTTAGAGAGTGGACATGGTCACAACGTTAGAGAGTGGACATGGTCACAACGTTAGAGAGTGGACATGGTCACAACGTTAGAGAGTGGACATGGTCACAACGTTAGAGAGTGGACATGGTCACAACGTTAGAGAGTGGACATGGTCACAACGTTAGAGAGTGGACATGGTCACAACGTTAGAGAGTGGACATGGTCACAACGTTAGAGAGTGGACATGGTCACAACGTTAGAGAGTGGACATGGTCACAACGTTAGAGAGTGGACATGGTCACAACGTTAGAGAGTGGACATGGTCACAACGTTAGAGAGTGGACATGGTCACAACGTTAGAGAGTGGACATGGTCACAACGTTAGAGAGTGGACATGGTCACAACGTTAGAGAGTGGACATGGTCACAACGTTAGAGAGTGGACATGGTCACAACGTTAGAGAGTGGACATGGTCACAACGTTAGAGAGTGGACATGGTCACAACGTTAGAGAGTGGACATGGTCACAACGTTAGAGAGTGGACATGGTCACAACGTTAGAGAGTGGACATGGTCACAACGTTAGAGAGTGGACATGGTCACAACGTTAGAGAGTGGACATGGTCACAACGTTAGAGAGTGGACATGGTCACAACGTTAGAGAGTGGACATGGTCACAACGTTAGAGAGTGGACATGGTCACAACGTTAGAGAGTGGACATGGTCACAACGTTAGAGAGTGGACATGGTCACAACGTTAGAGAGTGGACATGGTCACAACGTTAGAGAGTGGACATGGTCACAACGTTAGAGAGTGGACATGGTCACAACGTTAGAGAGTGGACATGGTCACAACGTTAGAGAGTGGACATGGTCACAACGTTAGAGTGGACATGGTCACAACGTTAGAGTGGACATGGTCACAACGTTAGAGAGTGGACATGGTCACAACGTTAGAGTGGACATGGTCACAACGTTAGAGAGTGGACATGGTCACAATGTTAGAGTGGACATGGTCACAACGTTAGAGAGTGGACATGGTCACAACGTTAGAGAGTGGACATGGTCACAACGTTAGAGTGGACATGGTCACAACGTTAGAGAGTGGACATGGTCACAACGTTAGAGAGTGGACATGGTCACAACGTTAGAGTGGACATGGTCACAACGTTAGAGTGGACATGGTCACAACGTTAGAGAGTGGACATGGTCACAACGTTAGAGAGTGGACATGGTCACAACGTTAGAGAGTGGACATGGTCACAACGTTAGAGTGGACATGCTCACAATGTTAGAGTGGACATGGTCACAACGTTAGAGAGTGGACATGGTCACAACGTTAGAGAGTGGACATGGTCACAACGTTAGAGAGTGGACATGGTCACAACGTTAGAGAGTGGACATGGTCACAACGTTAGAGAGTGGACATGGTCACAACGTTAGAGTGGACATGGTCACAACGTTAGAGAGTGGACATGGTCACAACCTTAAAGAGTAGACATGGCCACAACGCTAACATGGTGGCGGCGGCAGATACCATAATGGAACACTCCAGGCGGCTTCCCACACTTAATACATCACGTATGTAATAATTTAGCATGTATTACCTGTCTGAACAACTATGCTGCTCCCTCCATGAACAACCATGCTGCTCCCTGCATGAACAACCATGCTGGCTCCCTGCATGAACAACCATGCTGTTCTCAAAGTGAACAACCATGCTGTTCCCTACGTGAACAACCATGCTGGCTCCCTGCATGAACAACCATGCTTCTCCCTGCATGAACAACCATGCTGCTCCCTGCATGAACAACCATGCTGTTCCCTACGTGAACACCCATGCTGTTCTCTACGTGAACAACCATGCTGGCTCCCTGCATGAACAACCACGCTGGCTCCCTGCATGAACAACCACGCTGCTACCTGCATGAACAACCACGCTGGCTCCCTGCATGAACAACCACGCTGCTCCCTGCATGAACAACCATGCTGCTCCCTGCATGAACAACCATGCTGCTCCCTGCATGAACAACCATGCTGGCTCCCTGCATGAACAACCATGCTGGCTTCCTGCATGAACAACCATGCTGACTCCCTGCATGAACAACCATGCTGCTCCCTGCATGAACAGCCATGCTGACTCCCTGCATGAACATCCACGCTGCTCCCTGCATGAACAACCATGCTGACTCCCTGCATGAACAACCATGCTGGCTCCCTGCATGAACAACCACGCTGACTCCCTGCAAGAACAACCATGCTGCTCCCTACATGAACAACCATGCTGCTCCCTGCATGAACAACCATGCTGGCTTCCTGCATGAACAACCATTCTGCTCCCTGCATGAACAACCATGCTGCTCCCTGCATGAACAACCATGCTGGCTTCCTGCATGAACAACCATGCTGACTCCCTGCATGAACAACCATGCTGGCTCCCTGCATGAACAACCACGCTGCTCCCTGCATGAACATCCACGCTGCTCCCTGCATGAACATCCATGCTGACTCCCTGCATGAACAACCATGCTGGCTTCCTGCATGAACAACCATGCTGGCTTCCTGCATGAACAACCATGCTGGCTTCCTGCATGAACAACCATGCTGACTCCCTGCATGAACAACCATGCTGGCTCCCTGCATGAACAACCACGCTGCTCCCTGCATGAACAACCACGCTGCTCCCTGCATGAACAACCATGCTGCTCCCTGCATGAACAACCATGCTGGCTTCCTGCATGAACATCCACGCTGCTCCCTGCATGAACAACCATGCTGCTCCCTCCATGAACAACCATGCTGCTCCCTGCATGAACAACCATGCTGGCTTCCTGCATGAAAAACCATGCTGACTCCCTGCATGAACAACCATGCTGCTCCCTGCATGAACAACCATGCTGCTCCCTGCATGAACAACCATGCTGGCTTCCTGCATGAACAACCATGCTGACTCCCTGCATGAACAACCATGCTGGCTCCCTGCATGAACAACCACGCTGCTCCCTGCATGAACAACCATGCTGGCTTCCTGCATGAACATCCACGCTGCTCCCTGCATGAACAACCATGCTGCTCCCTGCATGAACAACCACGCTGCTCCCTGCATGAACAACCATGCTGGCTTCCTGCATGAACAACCATGCTGACTCCCTGCATGAACAACCACGCTGCTCCCTGCATGAACAACCACGCTGCTCCCTGCATGAACAACCATGCTGGCTTCCTGCATGAACAACCATGCTGACTCCCTGCATGAACAACCACGCTGCTCCCTGCATGAACATCCACGCTGCTCCCTGCATGAACAACCATGCTGCTCCCTGCATGAACAACCATGCTGGCTTCCTGCATGAACATCCACGCTGCTCCCTGCATGAACAACCACGCTGCTCCCTGCATGAACAACCACGCTGCTCCCTGCATGAACATCCACGCTGCTCCCTGCATGAACAACCATGCTGCTCCCTGCATGAACAACCACGCTGCTCCCTGCATGAACAACCATGCTGGCTTCCTGCATGAACAACCATGCTGGCTTCCTGCATGAACATCCACGCTGCTCCCCTGCATAAACAACCATGCTGCTCCCTGCATGAACAACCACGCTGCTCCCTGCATGAACAACCATGCTGGCTTCCTGCATGAACATCCACGCTGCTCCCTGCATGAACAACCATGCTGCTCCCTGCATGAACATCCACGCTGCTCCCTGCATGAACAACCACGTTTCTCCCTGCATGAACAACCACGCTGCTCCCTGCATGAACAACCACGCTGCTCCCTGCATGAACAACCACGCTGCTCCCTGCATGAACAACCATGCTGCTCCCTGCATGAACAACCACGCTGCTCCCTGCATGAACAACCATGCTGCTCCCTGCATGAACAACCATGCTGCTCCCTGCATGAACATCCACGCTGCTCCCTGCATGAACAACCACGCTGCTCCCTGCATGAACAACCACGCTGTTCCCTGCATGAAGAACCACGCTGCTCCCTGCATGAACATCCACGCTGCTCCCTGCATGAACATCCACGCTGCTCCCTGCATGAACAACCACGCTGCTCCCTGCATGAACAACCATGCTGCTCCCTGCATGAACAACCATGCTGCTCCCTGCATGAACAACCATGCTGACTCCCTGCATGAACAACCATGCTGCTCCCTCTGAGTGTGTGGACTCAGACTCACTTACACAGAACTATGTGTAACATAGTACAAAGATTGACTTTCTAAGCAATTAAATAGTAGAACTTTGTACTATTCACTTTATAGAGTTGGACAAAAATTAAACTAAAAACAAGCTTAAATATTGCTAGGCCTAGTATAGCACACATATGTACTATATTAGGCCTACGGAGGTTAGGTTAGGGTAGTTTGTCTTTGCAACATAAGTAGAAAATAGTTTTCCGGTTTGTCGAACTCAATTGAAATTGAAAATTAAAATCCAGATTTCTACGTACTAATTTCGTTGAACGTCGATATATATATATATATATATATATATATATATATATATATATATATATATATATATATATATATATACACTATGGTCCTCTTCGTTACTATAAGGACACCCGTACGAAGGAATGAAGGCATGAAGAAGGCATAAAAGAATGAACACAGGAATTTTAAGTAAGACGAAAAGTGGAATGAACCAGAACAAAATAGTTGAACTCATAAAAAGATTAAAAACATTAGATAATAAGCAGCTGGGAAGGTGGAGCCCAGGAGCTAAGGTTCTGCCCTCCTAAATTCATTCAAGTTAGTACACTGAAGTGATTACCAACAACAAACAAACGTCGTAACTTACAAACAGCAGACATTACCCAATAACACCTGTGTTTAATACCTGTTCTACATACCAACATTACACGACGGTAATAAAAGAGAATTACAAAGTCCCAATTAACTTCTCGTCAATTCGAACGGTTTTAAAAATACGAACATAAGCACACAAAGGGCTGAGGTTAGCTCAAGCTATCCTCGCCCCGTTCAGTACTGTGTTCCTATATCTCAACTCCTGAAATGATAGTACTTTTTGTAAGTAATGGGTCGAGAGTACCAATATGTAGTGATGGACCACCAGCCACCCACTTTTTGTGTAAAAAAAAAATATAGTACAGGAAAATATAGCTAAAAATCAAACATATATTCCTAGGCTTAACAAAGCTGTTCTATATTAGGCCAAAGATAGTATGTATTAGGCCTAGGATTGCTAGGATAGGTTACGTTAAGCTTTATATTCATGATCCTAATAAAAAAAAGTTTCCGGTTTGTCCAAATTCGGTAACCCAAAAGTGAACTTTCTGGTGGTCCATCACGACATATTGGTACTTCCCGCCCCACATACTCACTATGAGTACTTTCAGTTTATGAGGATGGGCTGTATATTTACACAGACATCACAAACAATTGACATATTTCACATTCTGGGTGATAAACATTTACACTTTTTCTTGTACACATTATTTAAAACGTATTCACATATACTTAAAAAATACTATTATAAGTACAAATGCAGACATAAGCAGTAATACATGGCTGTAAAAAAAAAAAAAACGAAAATTTATTTATAAAAGTATGTATATTCAGTGTGTATCTCCAGTTTATGTATCATGTATCTCAAGGACAATCTTCCTTCTGTGACACATGCATGTTATTTCCTCAGCAACGGTCGTCACCTCGTTGTTCCCACACACGTCAATCAGCGGACACTCAAGAACATAATGGGCCAGGTTGAGAAACTTTAGCATGCCACATAATTCACACTTCTTTGCATTAACGCTTCTTACAGATTCCCAATATTTGTAATCTTTCCGTTGGTAACTTAATATGCAGGGCTTCGGGCTCCCTCCCACCGGTCCCGTGACCCCCCCCACTACCCCCCCCCCCAGCGCCCCCAACCCCCCATAGTCCCAGGCCTCCCATGCATCCCATCACCCCCCCCCCCCCCACCCTCCTTCAAATCCCTCCTTCAAACTTCGTCAACTCTCTCAACCTAGCATGAATCTGTCAACAAAGTTATCAGAATCGATTATTTCTTTAATCAGCCTTTAAATATTAAAAAAGAATAATGGTGGATTACAAAAATATTGCTTTCGGGATAGGCTATACAAGTTTAGTAAGTACATCATTTATAATAATTATAGTAATCGTATATTTGCTAAAGATGAATAGCCTATTCCCAAAGTAATGTCTTGTAAGTAATAATAACTATATATATATATATATAATTATAAACTTACTTTATTATTATTATTTTTTTGTATAGCCTACCTGAAAGTATTATTTTGAACTACAACACCCAAATGCCTCGTATACTCACATTCTGATCCTCGATGCCTGAGCGAGGATAAAACACAGACATATAACGGCCCAAAACAAAATCACGGAAGGCTATGATGTCTTGTGAAGATAACGGACCAATTAGCCAGAGCGCGCTTTTGATAACAAGGGCGATGATATATATATATATATATATATATATACGATGTCAGCACATAGCTGGTCTCACACTACCACCACAACACACACACACATGGGTCACAGCCACCAGTTAGGGCAATAATCACGCTCGTATCACACATGGGAAGAACACAAATCACTGCTGAGAATCTCGGGGGTTGTAATCACTGGAGAGCGAACGAGAGAGCGAGAGGCAGATGCGAGGTCCGCGCCCGACACTTGACGATTGGGACTCACTTCACCTCCTCTCTCTCTCCCCCCAAGACTACACACACCCCTGTTGCCACAGCCTGTTTTTACTTCCCAGATATTCCGAGCAGTCTCTCACGGGCCCATCTTGGTAGGATGTGCCACCTGCTTAGTGCTGGGGGAGGAGGAGGAGGGGGAGAGGGGGATCGCTTCCTGAGAGAGGTAGGATTGAGATAGGCGTCTCCTCCCAGCGCTACAGCTACCAGGGGAAAAAATTGGCTTGGAGTTTTTCTGAGAGGCGGCAGCGACCACCTGTTACCCCAGCCTTCATCTCTCGGCCTTGGTGGGGGGGACGGGGGGGGGGAAACAGCTGAGATCCAACAGACTTCCTCAGGACGCACACACATATACACACACGCACATGCATAAACACGCATATGCACACACACATGTAAATATACACGTAAAAACATCACAATACAAATCATAATTACTCACATTATGCACCGTCAAAACACATTTTAGAATATTACCAGCCCGAGAGGTACATTATGTACCTCAACAACACTTACAAACTTTTGCATCAGTAAATATCACTGTAAAAAGTGTTTCCGAGCGACGCAGACAGAATGAGGTAGCCTCTCCTCTGACGCGGGAAAATACGGGAAAATGACGTATTAAGAGAGGGACGGGTGTGAGAAGTAGGTGGCGAGAGGGAAGGAGTTTAACAAAGACTGGGGAAAGAGGAGAGGTGGGTTTATGTTTAGGCTGAAGAGGTCTGGAGGGAGATGAGAGGCATGTTTGGGGGGGTTTAGGCCAGAGGGAGGGGGAGTAGAATGTACTCATTTTTCACGGAGGTTTCAGTGTGAGAGGAGGAGGGGAGATGAGGGAGTGGGAGGGGGAGACGAGGGCGTGGGAGGGGAGATGAGGGAGTGGGAGGGGAGTTAGTTAGTTTAGTTCATTTATTATGCACCTCATACCCATCTTGTGGGCGGTAGTGGAAAGGGTTACAAAGGCACATAATGGGCTGAGGGACTGAACCCCACAATTCATTTAGCTAAGCAAGTTACAATCTTGATGAGCTAGTTACAAAATGTGGGAGGGGGAGATGAGGGAGTGGGGAGGGGGAGATGAGGGAGTGTGAGGGGGGAGATGAGAGAAGGAAAAGGGATAATCTCCCCCTCTCCCCTTCAAAAAGACACAAGATACTGATGAGGGAACATGTTAGTGGAGAGGTCGGCGGTCACCGGCCCCGGGTCAGGTTACAGGGAGACGGGCTCTGGAATATGTCCAGGGAGATTACCATACGAAAATATAGATAGAGAGATATAGCCATACATCAAACTTTAAGGAAAGTTCCATTATTCTGAACATGTCTGCGTCGTATATATGTACATGACAGTTTTTTGACGATATTGATTGATCTATTGATGACAATGTTGTGGTTTAGTCGGTCGGCCAAGCGGACAGCACGCTGGACTTGTGATCCTATGGTCCCGGGTTCGATCCCGGGCGCCGGCGAGAAACAATGGGCAGTGTTTCTTTCACCCTATCCCCCTGTTACCTAGCAGTAAAATAGATACCTGGGTGTTAGTCAGCTGTCACGGGCTGCTTCCTGGGGGTGGAGGCCTGGTCGAGGACCGGGCCGCGGGGACACTAAAGCCCCGAAATCGTCTCAAGATAACCTCAAGAAGATAGTCTATTTTTATGTTTTAAGATATAGATTTATTTACGGAAAATATTTGTTAGATGCCTAGCAATTAATTAAATTGTCAATAAAGAGATATTTGTTAATTTTTTATGATTTTTTATTAGTTATTTAGTAGACTACATGGGATTTAGTGCTGCTAGAACTAAGCAACCTCTAAGACAGAGCAAGTCTTAGGCAGACTAGCATCAGTCTTGCATCAGTCATCAGCATCAGTCTTGTTGTGTAGGAGAACCTACTGGGCTCAGTCATTGTTATCCCTTCTCCTCCACCATGTTCACTTGAATATGCTAGCTCATTTTCCCATCAACCTCCTTTCCCCTCTCTTCCCCCCCCCTAGCCCCTTTCCCCTCTTCCTATCATTTTCACTTTAAACCCCATTTCCTGGTACTTCCACTAACCCTTGTTTTCACATTTTCTCCTGTCTTCCCCTCACGTTGATTCCTTCCTTTTCCCTCGCTCTCCTATCTTCTTCTCTCACATCTCTCTCATTCCTCTCTTCCTGCCACTGTCCCTCACATTCCCTCCCTCCCTCCACCTTCCTCATGGGGAACATGAGGGCTGGACTCTGGAGCCTCTATAGGACACTTGCCAAACAGTTGTCAATAACCTCACCAAATACGCCATCCAGACACGGCACACAACCAACCACACATCACCGCCAACCTACACACACACCACACTACACTACTAACCACACACCACACCAACTATACACACTACACCAACCACACACCACACCAACTCTACACACTACACCAAGCACACAACACACACCACACCAACTCTACACACTACACCAACCACACACCACACACCACACCAACTCTACACACTACACCAACCACACACCACACACCACACCAACTCTACACACTACACCAACCACATACCACACACTACACCAAGCACACACCACACACCACACCAACTCTACACACTACACACACCACAAACTACACACCACACTTCAAGCCTCCAACACAAACACACCTTCCTCCCAACCGTTGACAATAGTTAACAAATGCGACTTTAAAGAAGCCCCACAGTCAATGTCTCGGCGCAAAAACTCCTTAAAAACAATATCGCTTCCAATTCTGAATAAATGATCAAGAAGGATCAGAAAGAGTTTTGAGATATCACGTTAAATGGTTTTGTATTTTCAAGTGAGAAGTTTTACCGAGGCGGGATTGGGGTTGATGGTCTCGCAGAACGTGGCTGTCGCGCCGGTCACAGTTAATATTATCAAGTGTTATTTCAGTTTATGCTATTTCTTCTTCTTATTATTAACATTATTATTCTTATTAGTGTTAATGTGGTTGGCGTTATAGTTAATATGGCTAATGTTGTTGTTGTTAAGTCTGCTGTTACAGCTGCTACCTCTCCTCAGGGAGGAAGTCCCCTCACGGGAATGGATTGAAAATGGCTAAATAGTGCTATTATCTACTCTCTATCCATGGTTAGGTTAGGTTTAGGTTACTTTAGATTAAGGCTTAGATTAGTAGGTGTCATTACATTAATATTGACGATAATGTCATATATGGAATTATAAAAACGTTTAGAATGTTCCAAGAATTCCGTTTACAGATAACCAAATACTTCAAAGAAAACGTTTTCAACATATACTTTTTTATATTTTAAACCAACTATTTATGATACAATAAAGTTAAAACTTGCGAATAACCTCTGTTCACGACAAAGGTTCACTTGCCAGTTAACATGAAGACTATTACTGGAGCCGTAATATATATATATATATATATATGCTTTTAGACCACCACAAATATCTAGATAACTATCCGGGTAGTTTGAGTGTGGGGGTGGGGGGGGGGGAGCGGTTTACATGGTAATGACTGTTTCAGAGGCCGGGCTCTGTTGCTAAGGCTATTTGTTATTATTGCCAGCAATGTTACGTAAATATTCTTGTTTTGGTTAATTGGCTCAGCATTTTATATTGCTTCATCTGCTAGAGTTGTTAATGTTATCTATAACATTGTTGGTTGGAATATTATTATTATTATTATTGTTTTTATCCCTACCAGCGTTATCATCATCTCCAGAGCCACCACTACCAACATTACTCCTACCATCACTACCACCACTACCACCACCACCAGTGCTCCCATCACCACTACCACCACCACCAGTGCTCCCATCACCACCACCAACACCACCACCAGTGCTCCCATCACCACCACCACCACCACCACCACCACCACCACCAGTGCTCCCACCACCACCACCACCACCACCACCACCAGTGCTCCCATCACCACCACCACCACCACCACCAGTGCTCCCACCACCACCACCACCACCACCACCAGTGCTCCCATCACCACCACCACCACCACCACCAGTGCTCCCACCATCACCACCACCACCACCACCACCAGTGCTCCCATCACCACCACCACGTTCCCCCTGTTTTTCAGTCTTTCCCAACTATCTTTTATTTCCAACCCTCCCTCTTCCCAATCTTTCTTCCCTTTCCCCCCCTGCCATTCACAACATAAAGTAATTATCAGGAGAAAGCACTAAGCCAGCACGACTACATAGCTCTTGGAGGGGATACGAGGACAAGGAGGTGGGATATAAGGACAAGGAGCTGGGATATAAGGACAAGGAGGTGGGATATAAGGACAAGGAGCTGGGATATAAGGACAAGGAGGTGGGATATAAGGACAAGGAGCTGGGATATAAGGACAAGGAGGTGGGATATAAGGACAAGGAGCTGGGATATAAGGACAAGGAGGTGGGATATAAGGACAAGGAGCTGGGATATAAGGACAAGGAGGTGGAATATAAGGACAAGGTGGGATATAAGGACAAGGAGCTGGGATATAAGGACAAGGAGGTGGGATATAAGGACAAGGAGCTGGGATATAAGGACAAGGAGGTGGGATATAAGGACAAGGAGCTGGGATATAAGGACAAGGAGCTGGGATATAAGGACAAGGAGGTGGGATATAAGGACAAGAAGGTGGGATATAAGGAAAAGGAGGTGGGATATAAGGACAAGAAGGTGGGATATAAGGACAAGGAGCTGGGATATAAGAAGAGGGAGTTGGGATCAACGTCCGACAACGGGCTGAGGACAATGAGGACATTATGAGGACAATGAAGAGATTATGAGAACAATGAAGACATTATGAGGACAATGAGATGGGATGTGAGGACAATGGTTGGAATATGAGGACAAGAAGCTGGGATAGGAGAACAAGGAGCTGGGATACGAGGCCAAAGAGCTGGGATATGAGGACGGACTGAAGGAACGGTTAACCAGCCACTTACATCATCGGGAATCGAACAGCCGACCTTGCAAGGAGCGAGGCCGTCGCTGTATAAACAAAAAAGTAGTCTAAGTGGTCGGGACGTTTAGTGTACAGAGATCACCTTAAGCAGGCGTCCAGTGTTTCAACGTCAGTAGTGAACCTGTGTCCTTCCTCGCTCACTACTGCGTCTGTCGGTGTCTGTCTGTGTGTCTGTTGGTCTGTTTATGTGTCTGTCTGTCTGTCCGTCGGAATCTGTCTACGTCAACTTGGCTAAAACCGTTCACCGGGAACACTTCCTTGTCCGTCCACCAGCTGTCTGTCTGTCTGTCTGCCAGTCTGTCATTACTCTGTCCTGCACCACTCCTCCTCCCACCCAGTCCCCACCAAGCGGTAGGGGTAAGGGATGGGGGGTGAAGGCAGCTGGGGTAAGAGGGGAAGGGGTAAGGTAAGAGGTGTAGGTAAGGAAGGAAGGGAGGAAGGGTAGGGGCCTAAGGAGAAGGAGGAACAGACACTGGGGTAAGCGGTCGACCAGGGCAAATCTCAGCATTTCGATCAATTGGTTTTAATTAGCAATGATGGAGGAAGAATAGGTAGAGGGAGGGAGGGATGGAGGGGATGGGGAGGGATGGAAGGGGGCGGTAAAGGGTAAAGCCTCAATAGGAAGAATTAAAATGGAATGAGACAAGGCCGAAGGGAGAAGAGAAGGGGAAGAAATCTATGCAAGAAAAGTTAGGAGGGAGAGAGGAATGAGGATAAGGGGAACTAGAGAGGGAGAGGAACTAACACCAAAGAGGAGTCTGCTAGGAGGGCTAGACACGCCTAGGGGTTCCTAGGTAGGGGGGTACAGGTGTGTGAGGGTGCGGGTGGTACAAGTGTGTGAGGGTGCGGGTGGTACAGGTGTGTGAGGGTGCGGGTGGTACAGGTGTGTGAGGGTGCAGGTGGTACAGGTGTGTGAGGGTACGGGTGGTACAGGTGTGTGAGGGTGCGGGTGGTACAGGTGTGAGAGGTACAGGTGTGTGAGGATGCGCGTGGTACAGATGTGGGAGGGTGCGGGTGTTACAGGTGTGTGAGGGTGCGGGTGGTACAGGTGTGTGAGGGTGCGGGTGGTACAGGTGTGTGAGAGTGCGGGTGGTACAGGTGTGTGAGGGTGCGGGTGGTACAGGTGTGTCAGGGTGCGGGTGGTACAGGTGTATGAGGGTGCGGGTGGTACAGGTGTGTGAGGGTACGGGTGGTACAGGTGTGGGAGTGGTGCGGGTGGTACAGGTGTGTGAGGGTGCGGGTGGTACAGATGTGTGAGGGTGCGGGTGGTACAGGTGTGTGAGGGTGCGGGTGGTACAGGTGTGTGAGGGTACGGGTGGTACAGGTGTGTGAGGGTGCGGGTGGTACAGGTGTGTGAGGGTGCGGGTGGTACAGGTGTGTGAGGGTGCGGGTGGTACAGATGTGTGAGGGTGCGGGTGGTACAGATGTGTGAGGGTGCGGGTGGTACAGGTGTGTGAGGGTACGGGTGGTACAGGTGTGTGAGGGTGCGGGTGGTACAGATGCGTGAGGGTGCGGGTGGTACAGGTGTGTGAGGGTGCGGGTGGTACAGGTGTGTGAGGGTGCGGGTGGTACAGGTGTGTGAGGGTGCGGGTGGTACAGATGTGTGAGGGTGCGGGTGGTACAGGTGTGTGAGGGTACGGGTGGTACAGGTGTGTGAGGGTGCGGGTGGTACAGATGCGTGAGGGTGCGGGTGGTACAGGTGTGTGAGGGTGCGGGTGGTACAGGTGTGTGAGGGTGCGGGTGGTACAGGTGTGTGAGGGTGCGGGTGGCACATGCAGCTGTCGGTCGAGGAAGAGCAGTAACAGCTGGCGGACGCGGCCCGCCATGCAGCTGCTAGTCAGGTTACTGGCGCCTGCTAGCTGCTCTACCTCGGCCATTATAGCCCCAGCCTGGTACCCCTGAACCAGACGGTACCTTGTACCCTCTGGTTCACCCTGGTACCCTCTGGTTCACCCTGGTACCCTCAGGGTCACCCTGGTACCCTCTGGTTCACCCTGGTACCCTCTGGTTCATCCTGGTACCCTTTGGTTCACCCTGGTACCCTCTGGTTCACCCTGGTACCCTCTGGTTCATCCTGGTACCCTTTGGTTTACCCTGGTACCCTCAGGGTCACCCTGGTACCCTCTGGTTGACCCTGGTAACCTCTCGTTCACGCTGGTAACCTTTGGTTCACCCTGGTACCCTTTGGTTCACCCTGGTACCCTCTGGTTCACCCTGGTACCCTCTGGTTCACCCTGGTACCCTCTGTTTGACCCTGGTACCCTCTGGTTCACTCTGGTACCCTCTGGTTCACCCTGGTACCTTCTGGTTCACCCTGGTACCCTCTATTTGACCCTTTTATCCTCTCTTTCACACTGGTACCCATCTGGTTCACCCTGGTATCCTCTGGTTCAGCCTGGTACCCTTTGGTTCACCCTGGTAACCTCTGGTTCACCCTGGTACCCTCTGGTTCACCCTGGTACCCTTTGGTTCACCCTGGTAACCTTTGGTTCACCCTGGTACCCTCTGGTTCACCCTGGTACCCTTTGGTTCACCCTGGTACCCTCTGGTTCACCCTGGTACCCTCTGGTTCACCCTGGTATCCTCTGGTTCACCCTGGTACCCTCTTGTTCACCCTGGTATCCTCTGGTTCACCCTGGTACCCTTTGGTTCACCCTGGTACCCTCTGGTTCACCCTGGTACCCTCTGGTTCACCCTGGTACCCTCTGGTTCATCCTGGTACCCTTTGGTTCACCCTGGTACCCTCAGGGTCACCCTGGTACCCTCTGGTTGACCCTGGTAACCTCTGGTTCACGCTGGTAACCTCTGGTTCACCCTGGTACCCTTTGGTTCACCCTGGTACCCTCTGGTTCACCATGGTACCCTCTGGTTGACCCTGGTAACCTCTGGTTCACCCTGGTACCCTCTGGTTGACCCTGGTACCCTCTGGTTCACCCTGGTATCGTCTGGTTCACCCTGGTAACCTCTGGTTCACCCTGGTACTCTCTGGTTCACCCTGGTAACCTATGGACATCCTGGTACCCTTTGGTTCACCCTGGTACCCTCTGGTTCTCCCTGGTAACCACCTGGTTCACCCTGGTATCCTCTGGTTCACCCTGGTACTCTGGCTAACCCTGGTACCCTCTGGTTCACCCTGGTACCCACCTGGTTAATCTTGGTACCCTCTGGTTCACCCTGGTACGCTTTGGTTCACCCTGGTATCCTCTGGTTCACCCTGGTACCCTCTGGTTCATCCTGGTAACCTCTGCTTCACCCTGGTACCCACTGGTTCACCCTGGTACCCACCTGGTTCACCCTGGTACCCACCTGGTTCACTCTGGTTCACCCTGTTACCCACCTGGTTCACTCTGGTACCCTCTGGTTCACCCTGGTATCCTCTGGTTCACCCTGGTACCCTCTGGTTCACCCTGTTACCCTCTGGTTCACCCTGTTACCCTCTGGTTCACCCTGGTACCCTCTGATTCACCCTGGTACCCTCTGGTTCACCCTGGTACCCTCTGATTCACCCTGGTACCCTCTGGTTCACCCTGGTACCCTCTGGTTCACCCTGTTACCCTCTGGTTCACCCTGGTACCCTCTGATTCACCCTGGTATCCTCTGGTTCACCCTGGTACCCTCTGGTTCACCCTGGTAGCCTCTGGTTAACCCTGGTATCCTCTGGTTCACCCTAGTACCCTCTTGTTCACCCTGGTATCTTCTGGTTCACCCTGGTACCCTCCTGGTTCACCCTGGTATCCTCTGGTTCACCCTGGTATCTTCTGGTTCACCCTGGTACCCTCTGGTTCACCCTGGTATTTTCTGGTTAACCCTGGTACCCTCTGGTTCACCCTGGTACACTCTGGTTCCCACCTGGTTCACTCTGGTACCCTCTGGTTCACCCTAGTACCCTCTGGTTCACCCTGGTATCCTCTGGTTCACCGTGGTATACTCTGGTTCACCCTGGTATACTCTGGTTCACCCTGGTACCCTTTGGTTCACTCTGGTACCCTCTGGTTCACCCTAGTACCCTCTGGTTCACCCTGGTACCCACCTGGTTCACTCTGGTACCCTCTGGTTCACCCTGGTACCCTCTGGTTCACCCTGGTATCCTCTGGTTCACCCTGGTACTCTTCTGGTTCACCCTGGTACTCTTCTGGTTCACCCTGGTACCCTCCTGGTTCACCCTGGTACCCTCTGGTTCACCCTGGTACCCTCTGGTTCACCCTGGTACTCTTCTGGTTCACCCTGGTACCCACATGGTTCACCCTGGTACCCTCTGGTTCACCCTGGTATCCTCTGGTTCACCCTGGTACTCTTCTGGTTCACCCTGGTACCCTCTTTTTCACCCTGGTACCCTCTGGTATCCTCTGGTTCACCTTGGTACCCTCTAATTGACCCTGGTACCCTCTGGTTGACCCTGGTATCCTGTGTTTCACCCCGGTACCCATCTGGTTCACCCTGGTACCCACCTGGTTCACCCTGGTACCCACCTGGTTCACCCTGGTACCCACCTGGTTCACCCTGGTA
The DNA here is from genome assembly GCF_040958095.1 of Procambarus clarkii. Taxonomy (NCBI): domain Eukaryota; kingdom Metazoa; phylum Arthropoda; class Malacostraca; order Decapoda; family Cambaridae; genus Procambarus; species Procambarus clarkii. Next base: position 4,395,587 of record NC_091177.1, read on the forward strand.
CCCACCTGGTTCACCCTGGTACCCACCTGGTTCACCCTGGTACCCACCTGGTTCACCCTGGTACCCACCTGGTTCACCCCGGGCTATCTTGGTTCATGCTGTACTTTCTGGTACATGTTGACACTTCTTGGCACAATATGGTACATTGAAGTTCATCCTAGTACCTCCTGGTTCACCCTGGATAATTCTGGTATCTCCAAGGTCATGATGTACCTCCTGGTGCATGGTTCATCGTAGTACATATTGGTACTCCATGGTTCATTCTGGTATTGTAGTTCATCCTGGTACCTTCGGGTTCATGATGGTACCTTCGGGTTCATCCTGGTATCCCCTGGTTCATCCCGGTATCCTCTGGTTAACCCTGGTTCATCCTGGTACCACTTGGTTCACCTTGGTACCTCCTGGTTCGCCCAGGTTCATCCTGGTTCACCCAGGTATCTTCTGGTTTATTTTTACTTCCTGGTACATCCTGGAGCCCCTTGGTTTATCCTGGTACTTCTTAGTTCATCCTGGAGCCCCCTTGTTTAACCTATTCCCTGCTGGCTGGTTTAATCTCCAGCACGGTTACCAGAAATGACCAATCTCCAACGCTGTACCCAGAACTGTCCAATCTTTAGCACGGTGTCCAGAACTGTCCAGTCCTTAGCACGGTGTCCAGAACTGTCCAGTCTTTAGCACGGTGTCCAGAACTGTCCAGTCCTTAGCACGGTGTCCAGAACTGTCCAGTCCTTAGCACGGTGTCCAGAACTGTCCAGTCTTTAGCACGGTGTCCAGAACTGTCCAGTCCTTAGCACGGTGTCCAGAACTGTCCAGTCCTTAGCACGGTGTCCAGAACTGTCCAGTCTTTAGCACGGTGTCCAGAACTGTCCAGTCCTTAGCACGGTGTCCAGAACTGTCCAGTCTTTAGCACGGTGTCCAGAACTGTCCAGTCCTTAGCACGGTGTCCAGAACTGTCCAGTCCTTAGCACGGTGTCCATAACTGTGTAATCTTCAGTGCTCTACCTCTACCCAGTACCCTGTACTGTCCAAACTTCAACGGATGAAAGATACACAAGATGATTCGCCAACGGGTTTTCAAACCCACCTAACCTAATCTAGCTGAATCCAACCAAAGGTAACCTAACTCAACCAAGCCTACTACAGCCTATCTTGAGATGATTTCGGGGCTTTTTAGTGTCCCCGCGGCCCGGTCCTCGACCAGGCCTCCACCCCCAGGAAGCAGCCCGTGACAGCTGACTAACACCCAGGTACCTATTTCACTGCTAGGTAACAGGGGCATAGGGTGTAAGAAACTCTGCCCATTGTTTCTCGCCGGCGTCCGGGATCGAACCCGGGACCACAGGATCACAAGTCCAGCGTGCTGTCCGCTCGGCCGACCGGCTCCCTAACCTAACCTATACTAATACAGCCTAACTATAGTACTATAAACGGTTTAAAAACAACAAAAAATGACTTTCAGCGAATGGTCCCGTGTCCAAAACGACCACAACCCCTCGTCAGTATTATGACCGGAATTGTCTAATCATTATGGACGAGAGGTGAGTGGTCAAGAGAATCCGCCTCGGCCGGATGGGGACAATTCGTCTTGGGTCCCTATGGAGATTCGGGATGGAAACATGAACGGAGGTTACCTTGAGGTGCTTCCGGGGCTCAGCGTCCCCGCGGCCCGGTCGTCGACCAGGCCTCCTGGTTGCTGGACTGATCAGCCAGACGGAGCTGCAGAATGTGTGATGCGAGTGATGGCTACGGCCTTGACCACTACCTGAGAGATTATACCAACCTATCTTGAGGTTATCTTGAGATTATCTTGAGATGATTTCGGGGCTTTTAGTGTCCCGCGGCCCGGTCCTCGACCAGGCCTCCACCCCCAGGAAGCAGCCCGTGACAGCTGACCAACGCCCAGGTACCTATTTTACTGCTAGGTAACAGGGGCATTGGGTGAAAGAAACTCTGCCCATTGTTTCTCGCCGGCGCCCGGGATCGAACCCAGGACCACAGGATCACAAGTCCAGCGTGCTGTCCGCTCGGCCGACCGGCTCCCAAAAACCTAAGAGACATTAGAAATATGGGTAGCATAATACACCACAGACTGTTTAATTTAGACCATCACTATTTGTCAAATATAGATACAGTTTTAAAATGATTATACCCCCACTTTGTACCCCGAAGATCAACGTAAGTTTAGGGATTGATCAATGTTAATCTTCTTGTTTGATTGTTCACTTGGGACAGTTGGGTAGTTCTCAGTTGCATCTGGGTACAAGCGACGGGATGAATAACCGAGTGGGGTCTCTTCCTATTGGGGTGGTGATGTACATATTGCTATGGCGGTATGTTCAATCACAGGATGAGTGCCGCTGAGTGGACAGGGGTCTGGTAGCTGAGTGGACAGCGCGCGGGGCTCGTAATCCTGTGGCCCGGGTTCGATTCCCGGCGCCGGCAGACACAAATGGGCAGTTTCTTCCACCCTGATGCCCCTGTTACCTAGCAGTAAATAGGTACCTGGGAGTTAGACAGCTGTTACGGACTGCTTCCTGAGGAAAATTAGTTAGTAGTTAGTAACAGTTGATTGATTGACAGTCGAGAGGTGGGCCGAAAGAGCAGAGCTCAACCCGCGCACACACACTCAAAGAGGCTAGGGGCCAGATTCATGAAAGCACTTACGCAAGTACTTACGAACGTGTACATCTTTCCTCAATCTTTGACGGCTTTGGTTACATTTATTAAACAGTTTACAAGCATGAAAACTTCCCATTCAACTGTTGTTATTGTTATAAACAGCCTCCTGGTGCTTCGGATTAAATGTTTAATAATTGAAAACAAAACCGCCAAAGATTGAGAAAAGATGTACAGGTTCGTAAGTGCTTGCGTAACTGCTTTCGTGAATCTGCCCCCCCCCCCATGTCTTCGCCGGCACCAGAGATGTGACAGGCACTGTTTCGATCTACCAAAATATTGTGTTAATTACTAATGAGGATTGTTGGACACACATTTGCAGTGTAATATTAATCACTTATCAGAAGTTTAGACATGTTATACCTATTGCAACGTATACAGTCATCTTCCTTGAGCAGGAAGATGACTTGAGATACGCGATGGAGATGCATCTTACAGCTGAAATTTTAATTACTAAACATGGTGCCAAGTTCTTACAGGTTGTAAAAATAGCCATAAACATTCACCAGAGGGGTATGGGGGCCTCTGCTGTTCACATGAGGGGTATGGGGGCCCACAACCGTTTACAGGATGGATGAGTCCATTACCGTTTACAAGATGGTATATGGGTCAATTACCGTTCACGGGATGGGTATGGGGTCCACTACCGTTCACAGGATAGATATGGGGTCCACTACCGTTCACAGGATGGGTGAGTCCATTACCGTTTACAGGATGGGTATGGGGTCCACTACCGTTCACAGGATGGGTGAGTCCATTACCGTTTACAGGATGGGTATGGGGTCCACTACCGTTCACAGGATGGGCGAGTCCATTACCGTTTACAGGATGGGTATGGGGTCCACTGCCGCTCACAGGATGGGTATGGTGTGCATGGCAATTGAACTTAACTTAGGAAGGCGTAATAGACACAATGAGGGGTGAGAGAGGAGAACTGAGGGGGTAAAGAGGGGTGAGAGAGGAGAACTGAGGGGGTAAAGAGGGGTGAGAGAGGAGAACTGAGGGGGTAAAGAGGTGTGAGAGAAGATAAGAAGCGTACAAGAGAGGTGATAAACAAATGAGGATCTGAACCAATGAGTCTGGAACGAGACAGGAAAAGAAAAGGAATCAGGTTAATAATGGGATTGGAGAGTGGGCACCAGGGCCTTTTGGTTGTGGTGGGCTTTGGGTTGGAGGGAGGGTGTGGTGGCCTGGGAGACAGGGTCTGGGGTGGATACCGGGGTGGGATGGTAGTGGTGGTGGTGGTGGTGGTGGTGGTGGTGTGGTAGGCCTGCCCTCACAACGCTCTTCTTGTTCCACTCTCAGCATGATGATGCCAGGAAGGACACACACAACTCCTGTCCCAGAGTTAACAGGTTCAAATTACTCGCCTTCCTTCTGCTTCCCATGTTTCAAGCATGGGTTGGACATGTATATGAGTGGGATTGGATGATTATAAATAGGAACTGCCTCGTATGGGCCAATAGGCCTTCTGCAGTTACCTTTGTTCTTATGTTCCTTCTGCTGGCGGGTGTTTCTGGAGGTACTGGCTACTGGTGCTGGTGAGAGTACTGGGCAGGGCAGAGTATTATGGTGACCCTTGGCCTCCTCCCCCCCCCCCTCCAACTCTCCCTCCGGCGCTCAAATGGCCACCATATGGTGGATGGCGCCCGGCGCTACCAACATTTGCTCGCTTCCAACAGTATTTTTAATGAAAGTGATTCCACTGTTTCATCTCAGAGCTCAGAACTCACGATCGTCCTCAACATTTCCCTCAACTCTACTGCCCCTTCCGGATACTGCGGATGTGTAATGTTGGCTAGGAGATAAATATCACAAAAGCTAATAATAGTTATAATAACTGTGGAAGGTAGTGACGGTTGGCAGGCCTGGAGCACTGCCTCAGGGCCTCAGTAGCCAGCAACGGAACTAAATAATACATTAATCTCAATACTACTTCCTCGCATCTTGACACAAAAACAATACACACAAACACATCTTGACACAAAAACAATACACAAATAGATCTTGACACAAAAACACAAACACATCTTGACACAAAAACACAAACACATCTTGACACAAAAACACAAACACATCTTGACACAAAAACACAAAAACATCTTGACACAAAAACACATACACAAACACATCTTGACACAAAAACACAAACACAAATACATCTTGACACAAAAACACAAACACAAATACATCTTGACACAAAAACACAAACACATCTTGACACAAAAACACAAACACATCTTGACACAAAAACACAAACACATCTTGACACAAAAACACAAACACATCTTGACACAAAAACACAAACACATCTTGACACAAAAACACAAACACATCTTGACACAAAAACACAAACACATCTTGACACAAAAACACAAACACATCTTGACACAAAAACAAAATAAACGGCTATCGATATTAAATTGTATTATATATAATAAATTCCAATAATGAGGCAACTGACTTGATCAACTTGCTTTAGGAAATCGTTTATCATCAAAATATGGCAATTAAATTTTGCTCCGATTCATGTAAAATATAATTTTATATTTAAGAGTGCCATTCTTACTGTGAGTCACAGTGCCAAGAGAGAGAGAGAGGGTAGCGCCATGTGGACTTAACGTCCAGCAGTCACTAACTAGGCTAATGTCCAGCGCCTCAGTGTCGCAGTTCAGAGGGGAAATGCGTGCTGTATCCTGGGTGGTACGCACCCAACCTCCGAGCAGCTGGACGAGGTCTTTGAACGCTGATTGTTATATTGTTACATATATGTGTGTATTCTCTGTAAACTGTAGTATATATATATATATATACATATATATATATATATATATATATATATATATATATATATATATATATATATATATATATATATATATATATATAACAAGCTTCAAAAGAGTGTCACTTAACGAACTATGGGGTTCAGTTCCTGAACCCATTATGTGTAACCCTTTCCACCACCGCCCACGGGATGGGTATGGGGTGCATAATAAAAGAAACTGAATTTGAACTTTAGTTGCGTAGCGAAATACTGACAAAATGAATCTATAATCGTGTGCTCTGAAGCTCACGTAAACATACACTGGAGATATTATGACCCGCTGGTGTGCAGTTCTCCCCCCCCCCCTACCCCTAAAGTGCCCAGGCTCGCCCCCCCCAATACCCCATGTGCCCTGGCTCGCCCCCCCCACGACCCCCAAAGTGCCCAGGCTCGCCCCCCCCATACCCTGTGTGCCCCGGCTCGCCCCCCCCTACCCCCCAGTGTGCCTCAGTTGAAAACATTTCATTTCACTATGGGGGGGGGGAATATATTCAATATCAAATTCAAATTTGTATTCAGGAAAAGTACATACATTGATGATTTACAGACATAATGTTGGGTTTATAGATAGAACTAGTACATACAATACCTAAAGCTACTAATACGCATAGCGTTTCAGGCATTATATATTGTATCTTTCTACGGCATTTTAGCCGAATCTTAAAGGAGAAGCAGTTGCTGACTTTCTCAGAGGGCAGCAGCTGGCGACCCCTCAGAGCCTCCACATCCCAGAATTGAAACTGTGAAGCTCACATAAAGTCGTCAATCTACAGATGGTAGAGGGATTAGATTACCGTGAGTGGCGGCTCTTGTTTGGCGGCCCTCACTCTCAGCCTAACCTCACGACCTTGGCTGCGATTCACCAGGCTTTTACGCACCAACTTACGAAACCTATACATCTTTCATGGCGGCTTTATTTACATTTGTTAAATAGCTTACGAGCTTCGAAACTTCACAATAATAGGCTATTATTGTGATAAAATAAATTTACAAGAGGGTATTATTGCTTTAAAACCTCATAGCCCTTCGGAGATCCTAAGCGGGGGTTTTTAAATGTAAACAAAGCCGCCATGAATGTTGAATGATGCAATGGTTTCGTAAGGTGATGTGTAAATATTTGACACTGACTGCCTCTGGTCAGCTGCAATGGTTCGCGTGGTAATTATTATCCTGTGTTTCGTAAATGGTGTCGTGATGTACGACCACTGTGCCTCAGGTGGTGATGTACGACCACTGTGCCTCGGGTGGTGCTGTACGACCACTGTGCCTCAGGTGGTGATGTACCACCACTGTGCCTCAGGTGGTGATGTACGACCACTGTGCCTCAGGTCGTGATGTACGACCACTGTGCCTCAGGTCGTGATGTACGACCACTGTGCCTCAGGTCGTGATGTACGACCACTGTGCCTCAGGTCGTGATGTACGACCACTGTGCCTCAGGTCGTGATGTACGACCACTGTGCCTCAAGTGGTGATGTACGACCACTGTGCCTCAGGTCGTGATGTACGACCACTGTGCCACAGGTGGTGCTGTACGACCACTGTGCCTCAGGTGGTGATGTACGACCACTGTGCCTCAGGTGGTGATGTACGACCACTGTGCCTCAGGTGGTGATGTACGACCACTGTGCCTCAGGTCGTGATGTACGACCACTGTGCCTCAAGTCGTGATGTACGACCACTGTGCCTCAGGTCGTGATGTACGACCACTGTGCCTCAAGTGGTGATGTACGACCACTGTGCCTCAGGTGGTGATGTACGACCACTGTGCCTCTGGTGGTGATGTACGACCACTGTGCCTCAGGTGGTGATGTACGACCACTGTGCCTCAGGTGGTGATGTACGACCACTGTGCCTCAGGTGGTGATGTACGACCACTGTGCCTCAGGTGGTGATGTACGACCACTATGCCTCAGGTCGTGATGTACGACCACTGTGCCTCAGGTGGTGATGTACGACCACTGTGCCTCAGGTGGTGATGTACGACCACTGTGCCTAGGGTGGTGATGTACGACCACTGTGCCTCAGGTGGTGATGTACGACCACTGTGCCTCAGGTGGTGATGTACGACCACTGTGCCTCAGGTGGTGATGTACGACCACTGTGCCTCAGGTCGTGATGTACGACCACTGTGCCTCGGGTGGTGATGTACGACCACTGTGCCTCAGGTGGTGCTGTACGACCACTCTGCCTCAGGTCGTGATGTACGACCACTGTGCCTCAGGTCGTGATGTACGACCACTGTGCCTCGGGTGGTGATGTACGACCACTGTGCCTCAGGTGGTGATGTACGACCACTGTGCCTCGGGTGGTGATGTACGACCTCTGTGCCTCAGGTGGTGATGTACGACCACTGTGCCTCAGGTGGTGATGTACGACCACTGTGCCTCGGGTCACTGTGAGCGTGCACGACCACAGTGACCTGTACGTGTTATGAGAACAAATAAAAGGCGAGGCTGAGGGTCCCAATATGAACAATACCTGACCACATACCGGAGTGAGAGAGATGGTAGGAACTGGAAGAGAATAAATGCGACGCAAAACATATAGTAAGCAGAGTCCGGGGAAGACCTCCACCCACACAGGCCCTTCCCCACCGCTCACCCACTTAACCTCACTCAAATCTTACTCACCTAACACGCTCACAAAGACCTGAAAGCTGTAGCATTAAACAGCTACAGCTACATATATGAGACATTCATATATGGAACTAATAGAGCAAGAAACTCGGCAATGTTATAGTGGCCAGAATACGCTTAAGCTATCTGGCACTTTTATCTGGCACCAGTTTCTATATCAGTTTTTATTAGTTTTATCAGTCTATCTGGCACCTGGGCTATCGGGCAGCTTTCTCAAAACCAAAAAGGTCGGCTACACCATGTGATAACTTTGTGAAAGAGAAAACGTGCACTACCTTGAACGTTATATTGTAGAATGTCCCATATTGACTGACTTTCGCCCCCCCCCCCCCTCCCTGAGTTGAGATATGATGATCTCTGTAAATACTGAGTATTGGAACACTTTATACACTGGACTTGTAACCGAGACTGACTATTTAATGCATTAGTTATACAATGTATGTGATGTAACTATAACCTGAGCTTGTGAAAAGTTATACGCCTAACTATGCATAGTGTTATGTATAATAATAATAATATTAATTTAGATATTTGAACAAACCAATTTTTAATACACAGTATGATAAAATTGATGAATGCGTCTGGGGAGGCCGGCGGCTGCTTTAAACAGCCTAGTGTGAGGACGGGTTGAATAAACAGGGGGGTTGGCAGGTGAATGGAATGGACTTTGGCCTTTGTTTATGAGGGACGGGCCGCATCTGGCGTTCGACTCCCTCTGAGTCGACACGGACACACAAACCCAGTGGGCACATTATTTTTTTTTTTGAGATATATACAAGAGTTGTTAGATTCTTGTACAGCCACTAGTACGAGTAACGTTTCGGGCAGGTCCCTGGAATACGATCCCCGCCGCGAAGAATCGTAATGTTGAGTCGTAATGAATCGTAAAACATGTTGAGCATGGGGCGTCAATTCATCGTTACTCATGCATCTTTCCCCAATGGGCACGTATATGGCAGCGTAATAATAATAATAATTTGTATTCAAAGGCAACTAAAACTGTGCCACGTGCTCGGGCTTGCTTTCTTTCCCTTGACAGCTACTGTTGAGTAGTCCCACAAGGATTGGCAATATCGAATATATATGTGAATTGCGATATTGTTTACAAAGGCGGTCGGCAGAAAAGGAATATCAGACAGCGTGGGTGGCAGTAAGCGGGGGGGGGGGGGGGGGGGGGGGTGGGCGGCAGTAGGCATGATGGGTGGAGGGTGAGGGCGGCATTAACCACGGGGGCGGGGGGGTGTGGGGCGCTAAGTGGGTACCGGTCACTTAGCGTGCTGCTGCTGCTGGCACGCTACCCGTGCCCACCCATATGCTCCCCTCCCTTCACGCACCCCCACCCTCCCCCCACACAGGGAGAACTTCTGCGACTAAAGTAAGAGGTCGAGCGGACTGTATATCAACATGGTTACTGAAGAGGGCTATAAGGAACTGTCATTTGAGAACCAAATTGTTCATAAAAATGCCAGAGATTTCCATGAATTCTGGATAAAAGTAAAATAATCACAATATTTAAAAAAGGGGGGACAGACAAGAGACGATTATAGATCAGTTGGCCATTTTGGATTCTTTTCTTGGGGTTTTTAAATACAAATGTCTATGGGATTTTGGATTTCTTTTTCTTTGATGGTATGAGAGTTGTGGAATTCACATTGTCTTGAAAAGTGCCAAGGGTTGTGCACGCTAGAGCAATGGAGACGATTCGATATCTCGTGCACCAGGTACACGAACACCAATTTGTTCTTAACCTTTTCAATTTTTTCTAACCTAACCTGGTGCCAACCCGAGGGTCTCCTTGGTTTTGCCTGAATCTCACGTGGTTACAGGAACTTCTAACATTTAGAAACAAGTACAAGGGCATGGAGAAACTATAGAAATAACAGGACTGCCAGAAAGCAGATGAAGATACCAGTGGGCCAGGAATGAGTACCACAGAGGGAGGAGAGAAGCAGAGAGACAGTACAAATATGACATAGCAAATAAAGCAAAGACCCAACCCACGTTGTTGTACGGCCACATGAGAAGCAAAACAAAAGTGAAGGAACAGGTAATGAAACTGAGCATAAGGGGCAGACATGCTCACTACAAATGGCAAGGCGGTGTGTGAGGAACTCAATAAGAGATTCCAGGAGGTCTTCACAATAGAACAAGGAGATGTTCCAGAACTAAGAGGGAATGTCTAACCAGGCACCACTGGAGGAGTTTGAAATTACTAGCGGGGAGATGAGGAAGCATTTGCTTGAATTGGATGTAGTAAAGGCTGTTGGTCCAGCCAACAGCAGAAGAGGAAGAAGCACTTCCTCTTCCATACTAAAAGTGGAAGCAAAAGCACTGTGCCTACTACTCTGAATGGTGTTTAGTCACTGGAAACAGGAGAACTACCAAAAATTTGAAAGAAGGCTAATGTAATCTCAATATACAAGAAGGGGGACAGACAGGAGGCTCAGAACTACAGGCCAGTGGCCCTAACTTGCGTACCATGCAAGGTGATGCAGAAAATTGTGCGAAAAACTAGTAGAACAAATGGAAAGAGACAATTTTGAAATATATCTCCAGCATGCATTCAGGGTTGACAAATCTTGTCTCGCAGGTTTAATAGAATTCTATAACCAGGTGACAAAAAATAGGCAAGAGAAGGGTGGCCAGACTGCGTATTCTTGGATTGCCGGAAAGCCTTTAACATAGTACTCAATAAGAGACTAGTGCATAAGTTGGAGATGTAGGCAGGAATAAAAGGGAAGGTACTCCAGTGGATAAAGGAGTACCTGTGTAACACAAGACAGCAAGTCACTGTGAGAGGTGAGCGTTCAGAGTGGTGAGATGTCACTTGTGGAGTCCTACAGGCTCACTCCTTGGTCCCGTCCTGTTTCTGATATATGTAAACGATCTCACAGAGGGAATAGACTCATCCCTCTCAATGTTTGCTGATGATGCAAAAATTATGAGGAGAATTATCTTATCTTGAGATGATTTCGGGGCTTAGCGTCCCCGCGGCCCGGTCCTCGACCAGGCCTCCTTTTGTTACACATCCCCAGGAAGCAGCCCATAGCAGCTGTCTAACTCCCAGGTACCTATTTACTGCTAGGTAACAGTGATATCAGGGGTGAAAGAAACATTGTGCCCATTTGTCTCCGCCTCCACCGGGGATCGAACCCGGAACCTTAGGACTCCGAATCCAAAGCGCTGTCCACCCAGCTGTCATTAAGACAGAGGAAGATAGCAAGAGGCTACAAGATGACCTGAAGAGATTGAAGGAATGGTTCAACACAGCGCTATTAGAGTTTAACTCAAGTAAATGTAAAGTAATGAAGCTAGGTGGAGAGAGTAGGAGGCCAGATACAAGGTACCAAATGGGAGACGAAGTCCTCCATGAAACGGAGAGAGAGAGAAGGACCTAGGAGTAGATATTACACCGAACCTGCCTCCTGAAGCTCGCATAAAAAAAGTGACATATGCGAGGCTGGCTAACATCAGAACTGCCTTTAGAAATTTGTTAAAGGAATCATTTAGAACCATATATACCACGTATGTCAGACCATTCCTGGAATATGAGGCTCCGGCATGGACCCTATACCCTGTCAATAATAAGATGAAGTTCGAGAAGGTTCAAAGTTATGTCACTAGACTAGTTCCAAAACTAGGAGCAATGAGTTACGAGAAAAGGCTGCGAGAATTGAACCCATGTCGCTGGAAGAAAGAAGAGTTTGGGTAGACATGATTACCACATATAAAATCCTCAGGGGAGTTGACAAGGGAGAAAAAAGGTATTATTTAACACGAATGGTATTCGCACAAGGGGACACAGGTGGAAACCGAGTAATAAAATGAGGCACAGAGACGTAATAAAAAAAAATTTAAGTGTTAGAGTAGTTAGTAAATGGAATGCATTAGGAAGTGGAGTGGTGGAGGCTGACTCCATACACAGTTTCAAATGTAGATATGATGAGAGTCAAATAGACTCAGGAATCTGTTCACCAGTTGACTGATAGTTAAGAGACGGGACCAATGAGCCGAAGCCCAACTGCCCCACCCCAAGCACAATTAGGTAAGTACACAAACACACAAGTAGATATGATAGACCACAAAGAGAGTCAGAAACTAATACATCAGTTGATTGGATGTTGAGAGGCGGTACCAAAGAGCTAAAGCTCGATCCCCCGACCACCACAAACCCTGGTAGGCAAGTACAACTAGGTAAGTACCCCGCTGTACCTACAGGAACGGAAGGTGCCTTCCCCCCCCCCCCCCCCCCCCCCCGCCCAACACACACACAAGGCCGGCCGCCTCTGCCGGTGGTGGCCGGATGTCACCGCCAGACACAACACACCAGTCACAACAACAACAACAACAACAACAACACCCCTACCGCCAAACTACCAACATCACAACTACCACCAAAAAAGACAATAAAAGCTTCTCTCGTACAAGAAGACCTTGATGTGAAGCTGTAAGATTCAGGGAGCAACATTTCTTTTCGTTCCACTATCACCACAATCTTAAAATCAGGACAAGCATCTAAAATCTCCGTCTCGTAAGGGACGTTCCAGTTTCTTGGCCAACATGGGCGGGGACATTCCCATGTCAACATCCCTAGAGTTCTAAACTATTAGGAAACTCGAATGACATGAGTTCTAAACTATTAGGAAACTCGAATGACATGACCTGTCTATCGTGTCACCAAGACCTACAAAAAAAAATTACATCAAACGCCAGCTGAGTCACGTTTGCACATGATTGTGTTTGCTTGCGTCAGCTGATATTGTAAACAAATCTCCATGGGTATTCTACAGCACGTATTGGGGAGGGAACCTGATCTCGGTATTTATCGTGTGAGTGTATGTAAGAGTGCCTCCAGTGACCTCTCTAGCAGGGCCTCCTGGCTGATATATAATGGAAGATGTGTGTGTGTGTGTGTGTGTGTGTGTGTGTGTGTGTGTGTGTGTGTGTGTGTGTGTGTATTCACCTAGTTGTGCTTGCGGGGGTTGAGCTCTGCTCTTTCGGCCCGCTTCTCAACTGTCAATCAACTGTTTCTACTACTACTACTACTATTTTTTCCCCACGCCACACACATACACACCAGGAAGCAGCCCGTGACAGCTGACTAACTCCCAGGTACCTATTTACTGCTAGATAACAGGAGCATAGGGTGAAAGAAACTCTGCCCATCGTTTCTCGCAGGCGCCCGGGATCGAACCCGGGACCAGAGGATCACGTGCCCAGCGTGCTGTCCGCTCGGCCGCCGGCTCCCCTCGATGTACTCCTGTGTGAACTCCTTTGACATCGTTCGTCTTACGTATTTCTGCTCTCAAGTTGGCGTCCTGACTGGTGTTTGGAAACCTTTGAATATGCCGGACCTCAGTACAAACGAAAATTTTAAGAGCAAAATGAACAAGCTCCAAGGGTGATGTAAGAAATGACTACTGCACTTCATCCCAGACCAAGAGAGGTAATGAGAATGTAGGAGACTGCGAGAGGCCCTAAGAACAGTATGCAATACGAGGGAGACGGCTTCCTGATTCAGTGTAGAAGAAAATCTCCCGGACCATAACCCCCTTCCGGCACCTTAAACCCACATTAAGAGGATACATGAAAATATCAGAATACATCTTAAACCATATCGCAGAGTTTGCAACCCTAAAGCAACACAAACACATATCAGAGAGAGTACACAGACACGCTCTGAGGCATTGTAAGACTCCTCTTCACACCAGGACGGATACGGCTCCGAGGCCTAATACGACCACAGAGCTTAATCTTAGTGTAAGGATCACTCAGTATATTTTTAATTATTTAGCCAGAAGAGAGGATTTAACAAGCAACACTTAACTACCCTCAAAGTCGAGGGAGTATGCGGTCCTGGCTACCACACAGCTGGTGTTCCAAGGTGAGGCGATAAACGATGCACAAGATTCTCCGGGGAATTAGACAAGGCAGAAAAGGAATATATTTTCAGCATGAGAAATGCTAGAAGGACGGAGCACGGAAGACCAGGAAGACCACCAGAGTCGCAAGAAGGCAACAAGAATGACTAGAGTGCTTTTAGTGTAAAGGAAGTGAGTCACTGAAACAGACTAGGACAGGCAGTAGAACCTATTTCAATTGAGATTCAAAAGCAGAAACGATAAGAAGCACAAAGGTCAGGAGTGACTGCATCGATGCAACTCTAATATGAGTAAAAACAATGGGACTCAGAACCATTTCATTAGAAGACCCACAAGCTGGAGCCGTTTCCTGCAAAATCTGCTAGATAAGAACTCCTTGTAAGAATACCCCTGAGGACATCTGGACCAAAAAACCCACACATGCATAAACACCTGTACAATTTCTTTGTGACGTTCAGATTGCTGAAGGCATCTGGGGACGAACAGGTGGCCAGAGTTTATATAATGAAGAAAAATAGCCATCTCGGAAAATATATTGGAGGTAGGTGGTCGTTCTGCTCGAGTGGTCGACCTAAGCTGAGTGGCAGGAACAGGTCGAAGACGACGCAGGTGTTATCCCACAGGTGGATGGATGGTTGGCAGGTGGATGGATTTACCGTATTTACATCCATCTGCCGTCTGGATAGTTGGTGGATAGATGAATGTTTGGTGGATAGATGGTGGAGATGGATAGTATGAGTAATGATGGATGAATTAATAATGTGATATATAGTTGGAAAGATGACTTGATAGACAAAAAAGATGTGTGAGCAAGATGACTTGATAGACAGATGCATTTGGTGGCGAGATGGATGGGTGGGCGCAGGGATGCTGCACGCCTTCATTCTTGGAACTAAAAACCCCGGTCTGACGCTACGATCCGTGACTTTCGTGGAACTCTGTTTAACAGACAGGTTAACAGACAAGAGCGGGCGTGTGGACAGACCGACTGTCGCTCCGACTGACAGAGGCAGGACAGACAGAAGTACAGGCAGGTGCGTAATAATAACTCTGGGACCTCAGGAAGTTGTTAGTCATTTTCTGGTCAAGTGAGTGTGTGTACTCACTTATTTGTGCCACGTAAGGTTGAGCTTCAGCTCCTGGATCTTCGCCAACTTAGCCTACCCGTCTCGTATCTGGTTTTTAAAACTGAGAGAGGAGATTTTCTGACATTTTGGGGATTGATCTGTGTTTCTAGCTTCCGCCCTATATCCTCTCATTGTTGGTATGGAAACATTTACACATGTCCCATCCTAAGTATATTGTAGTCTCCATTATGTCTCATTTCACTACGCAGTGTTAGCGAGTTTAAGGCTGTAAGTCAACCTTCATAACACACCGCGCACGGGATGTTTAGGCAAGTCACTTCGTCATTCACTTCTAATATGGCGACGGAACAGGTTCGGTTCCATTTTTTTATATAAATCTTGAATGCAATGTCATGTTCATAATTATCGTACGATGTTTGTTCATACATTTGTGGCCCTGTTTCGTCTGTTTTGTTCGCCTTTGTTTGTGTTCATCTTGGCACCGTTAACACCCCCCCTGCCCCTCCCATGATTGATAGTTGCCGCTGCAGTGGCTGGTGTATTGTGCGTCTCATACTCATCCTGTGAGCGGTAGAGCAAAAAGGCATTACAAAAGAGCACAAAAGGTCTTAATCAGACCTCAGCGGAAATGGTTACATTTAACAGTTACATCTAACCTACACACCTTACAATGATGACAGCTAGTAACAACATCCTTGCATTGCAACATCTTTATATTTACGGTATATTCTTATACACTAGAGTTATTAACAAAAATGAAATATTACTGAGTACATCGTCAAGAGCCCCATTAACGCCAGCTGGAGATGACCCCCCTCCCTATCCCCATTCTCAAACCCCCTTTCCATTAGGCCTATCCCCTCCAACCCCTCTCTCCCCCCATTCCTCCTTGCACTGACCCCCCCCCCCCCAACACCTCCCTCCTTCCCTCCCTAACCCCATCCTTCTCTTAGTGATCATGTTACTGCATCATTCTGAGTGTTTACTTATAATGGTAGACTTGAGTCATGCTTCGGACCTCGATGAGTGCACTGATTCTCTCCCCCTCTGTCTGTTGTTGATGTTGGAGTACGTTATGGTGTTGATGTTGGAGTACATTATGGTGTTGATGTTGGAGTACATTATGGTGTTGATGTTGGAGTACATTATGTTGATGTTGGAGTACATTATGGTGTTGATGTTGGAGTACATTGTGGTGTTGATGTTGGAGTACATTATGGTGTTGATGTTGGAGTACATTATGGTGTTGATGTTGGAGTACATTATGTTGATGTTGGAGTACATTATGTTGATGTTGGAGTACACTATGGTGTTGATGTTGGAGTACATTATGGTGTGGATGTTGGAGTACATTGTGGTGCTGATGTTGGAGTACATTAAGGTGTTGATGTTGGAGTACATTGTGGTGTTGATGTTGGAGTACATTATGGTGATGATGTTGGAGTACATTGTGGTGTTGATGTTGGAGTACATTGTGGTGTTGATGTTGGAGTACATTATGTTGTTGATGTTGGAGTACATTGTGGTGTTGATGTTGGAGTACATTATGGTGATGATGTTGGAGTACATTGTGGTGTTGATGTTGGAGTACATTATGGTGTTGATGTTGGAGTACATTATGTTGATGTTGGAGTACATTATGTTGATGTTGGAGTACATTATGTTGATGTTGGAGTACATTATGGTGTTGATGTTGGAGTACATTATGGTGTGGATGTTGGAGTACATTGTGGTGCTGATGTTGGAGTACATTAAGGTGTTGATGTTGGAGTACATTATGTTGATGTTGGAGTACATTATGTTGATGTTGGAGTACATTATGTTGATGTTGGAGTACATTGTGGTGCTGATGTTGGAGTACATTATGTTGATGTTGGAGTACATTATGTTGATGTTGGAGTACATTATGGTGTTGATGTTGGAGTACATTATGGTGTGGATGTTGGAGTACATTGTGGTGCTGATGTTGGAGTACATTAAGGTGTTGATGTTGGAGTACATTGTGGTGTTGATGTTGGAGTACATTATGTTGTTGATGTTGGAGTACATTGTGGTGTTGATGTTGGAGTACATTGTGGTGTTGATGTTGGAGTACATTGTGGTGTTGATGGTGGAGTACATTGTGGTGTTGATGTTGGAGTACATTATGTTGATGTTGGAGTACATTATGGTGTTGATGGTGGAGTACATTATGTTGATGGTGGAGTACATTATGTTGATGTTGGAGTACATTATGGTGTTGATGTTGGAGTACATTATGTTGATGTTGGAGTACATTATGTTGATGTTGGAGTACATTATGTTGATGTTGGAGTACATTATGGTGTTGATGGTGGAGTACATTATGGTGTTGATGTTGGAGTACATTATGGTGTTGATGGTGGAGTACATTATGGTGTTGATGGTGGAGTACATTATGGTGTTGATGGTGGAGTACATTATGGTGTTGATGGTGGAGTACATTATGGTGTTGATGGTGGAGTACATTATGGTGTTGATGTTGGAGTACATTATGGTGTTGATGTTGGAGTACATTGTGGTGTTGATGTTGGAGTACATTATGGTGTTGATGGTGGAGTACATTATGGTGTTGATGGTGGAGTACATTATGTTGTTGATGTTGGAGTACATTATGTTGTTGATGTTGCAGTACATTATGTTGTTGATGTTGCAGTACATTATGTTGATGTTGGAGTACATTATGGTGTTGATGTTGGAGTACATTGTGGTGTTGATGTTGGAGTACATTATGGTGTTGATGTTGGAGTACATTATGTTGTTGATGTTGGAGTACATTATGTTGTTGATGTTGGAGTACATTATGGTGTTGATGTTGGAGTACATTATGTTGTTGATGTTGGAGTACATTATGTTGTTGATGTTGCAGTACATTATGTTGTTGATGTTGGAGTACATTATGTTGATGTTGGAGTACATTATGTTGATGTTGCAGTACATTATGTTGTTGATGTTGGAGTACATTATGTTGATGTTGGAGTACATTATGTTGATGTTGCAGTACATTATGTTGTTGATGTTGGAGTACATTATGTTGATGTTGGAGTACATTCATTTTGTTGCTGACATAATACATTCCACTGATGATATTGGAATACATTCCAATGATGATAGAATACATTTCATTGATGGTGTTGAAATATATTGCGTTGATGATCTCGGAATACATTCCGCAGCCTTGGAGCCGAGCAGCAATTTCCTCGCGTTATCTTCACATTTCTACGGTCGGAAAGAGAGAACAAGAACTCCTTGAGAGAGGCGCTGTAGTGCAAGCTGCCGGGTGCTGCCTCACGAGGTCACTACTCCTCACGCCGACGACCTTACGCCGGCTGACGTAGAAGTCAAAGTGCTGCTAACTGCTTAGTACAGTGTGTTATACAAGCGTGCCCAAGACCCCGCTGGCGGTGATGATATGATGATGCCTCGCGCGGCTTCAACGTTGTCTGTGGCTATGGATGACCACCTCTGATGAAGTCGAATGTTTTTTTGGGGTCTCACGCTACACTTTTCAGTCCAAAGGCTCATCTCGTACCCTTTGTTTACTGTAATATTGGGTACGCTTTGTCCCGTTAGTCCTCCTGGGCATCCTTTGTCCCCTTGGTCTATAATTGAGCAGATCCCGAGGTCCCCCAGGTGCCCCCTGGTGTCTGGGGCCCTGGGTGGTAGGAAGGAAATTATCCCACTCATTAGTGAGGTTGTGAGCTGCCCTGGGGGACGGAGCTGCCCTGGGGGACGGAGCTGCCCTGGGGGACGGGGGAGGAACACACGGCCACCGTAATCGGACTAGTTAGATGGTGATGATGTGTAGTGACCAGGGGGGGGGGAGACAAGTTGTGTTGATGAGGGAGATGTTCTGGAGGAGGAGATGTGTTGGGGAGATTAGATGTGTCCTGGCGGTGTACAGGAGTCTTGGAGAAGAGGTGTCTTAGTAAGCAAGAGGTACCTTGGGGAAGTAGAGGTGTCTTGGAGCAGTGATGGACCTCTGGAAGAACAAGACTTATCGTGGAAGAAGAGCAGGGAGAGAGATAGGCGTCTCCAGGAGTAGAGAAGTTCTATAAGCCTAAGGGGCCCTGGTGTTGCTCTGGGAAAGGCAGGACAGTGGAAGCGTCATACAGAGGAGTGGAGAGATAGTCTCCTATCCATCCTTTACCCCCCCCCCCCTCCCTCCCTCCTCATATCTCCACATAACCACATGCACCAGCCAAAGATAACGTATCGAGTAAGGGTAAGAGAGGGGAGGGGAGAGATATGGTGGCACAAGAACGGAATTGTGTTCAAGAAGGGTAGGGTGGGCTTTGTTGCAAAGGGATAATGTGGTGAAGAGGGGTGGAAGCGTGTTGGAGTGTAGTGTTAGAGGGATAGGGGGGGGAGGGGGTGTACCATGATACTGGAGTGCAACTGACGGCAGGGGGGTGGGTGGGGGGGTCATAAGTGTATGGTAAGGAGTTAGAATGTACTGGCATTGGGGAAAGGTCTGATGAAGCAGCCCGTTCTACCGATTTCCCACAACGTGCACAATACAAAATGTTAATCTCACCAGAGACGTACTAACCCAAGCAATCCACCTAACCTAATCTATCGATGCCGAGAAGCTGTAATTCGTTACAACTTGTAGCGATATCTACCGATCGCGATGGTAGATATCTACATCTGCTGCTGAAAAATGTCCAGCTGATGATGACAAGACTGAATGTCACTGTCACAACATTGTCACAACATTGTCACTGTCACAACACTGTCACAACATTGTCACTGTCACAACATTGTCACTGTCACAACACTGTCCCTGTCACACGCATGTGCATTAATGACTGCTATTTAGCGCTTATGGATGACGCCAACATTTAGGGGTGTAAACTTTATTTCTTAAATCTAGGGTCAGGTTTTAGATGAGGGAGAAGGAGAGGTAGAGAGGGGCCAGAGAGGTAAGAAAGGGAGAGGGCGAGGTAGAGAGGGGCCAGAGAGGTAAGAAAGGGAGAGGGCGAGGTAGAGAGGGGCCAGAGAGGTAAGACAGGTAGACAAAGGACCGACAAAATAAAAGAGAGGCGTGAAGCACAGCAGGAAGGTTAGTTCATAAATCGAGTCCATATAAGGTGAGAGAGAGGAGGGGGGGGGGGGGGGGGAGAGAGAGAGGGGTGAGAGAGGGGGGAAGAGAAGGGAGGTTCAGGTAAGGACAATGGCCAGCGACAGGTGTTTATGTTTATGGACAGGTAAAAACGGTTGTCAAAGACCACTCGGGTCATTAAAGTGTCATGACACCTTCCAACTTTTCCTTGACCAAAACATTACTCGCCGGCATGTCAAATGTCACCAGTAAAACTTGTCTTTGTGAAAAAAAACAGCTACAATAAGTCGGAGAAGATAAAGCAATTAATTTTCCTATAAATGGAGAATGTATAATTCGTTATTTTACACACACACACACACACACCAGGAAGCAGCCCCGTGACAGCTGACTAACTCCCAGGTACCTATTTACTGCTAGGTAACACTGTCACAGGGTGAAAGAAACTTTGCCCATTTGTTTCTGTCTCGTGCGGGAATCGAACCCGCGCCACAGAGTTACGAGTCCTACGCTCTATCCACCAGGCTACGAGGCCCCCCCCTACACACACACTGTATGTGTGTGTGTGTGTGTGTGTGTGTGTATTTCTTTGTGTGGTGTGTATTTGTACGTATGCATATATGAGTGTGTGCGTGGGTCCCATATCAAACGTGGCAAGTCTATGTACTTAATATGACGACCACATTGCTACCACGGCCTCGCTCCCACGACCCCACCACCTTCACCACCACCATCACCACCACCACCACCAACACTTTCACCACTAGCACTACCTTCACCATCACTATATTCACCACCATCTTTATAAACGACTTACATAAGAAGTTTAAAGACAAGACTTAAAATATTGAAATTGGTAACTAGTAAGAACATTGGTTTTAATGTTAGATATACTAGACTATTTTATGACTTTGTTAGATGCAAAGCATGATAACTAGGGCTCTAACTTGCCAGCCTCGTTTTAGACAAATTAGAATACCTAATGAAGCCCTGAGGGTGATTCTTGGTGGCCCAAGATGTACAAGAATTACTAACATTGGGGCGATACTGAAGCTTCTAACCACAATAGAGGAGAGAACCACGCAATACAGCACGACTATTAAAGACATTAGAGGCTGCAGATCTCCATCACTGCTCAGACAAATTATTTTGTGCTGTTAAAACCCTATTGACTGGTGCCAACATACCAACTCAATCCTTGTACGATAAATGGCTGAGTGAAAATGCCTACAATCTCATCAAACTGATATTCCTTTCAAGTGTAATCGGTCTGTCACTGATAACGCTCTTTATCTGTACTCCACCATTCAAGTATCATAAACACCCGTCGCCAAGAAAGGTAAAGAGAATCTTGCTCTTATTACAACTGTCACACTTGACACAAGTGCCTTGTCTACCATCACCCCCTAAGATCTCACGAGCACTGTGGATCTTAGGCCGGCCAACAGGACGGACCGCAGCAACCTGTAGGTTTTATAGAAACAATACTTTCACACAGTGTTAGTCTAAGGAACTGGCTGACTTGACCTGACAACATAACTAGTTGCACCGGAGCTACTACCACTACACTAAAAAACACAGGTGGAATAATTTTTTGTGATTGCTCTTCAAGCACTTGAAAACATTTCCTATACGATCGAAAGCAAGAAGCTCATAATAGGGATTATAAATAACCTAGAATCACTTTTGTATGGATACCATCTCACACAAATATATCCCATTACAATGTCAGACATCTGCACTCAAATTAGCGTGTAACAAGGATGAAGTTGAATTTAACCTAAGACTCCTCATCTCTGTTATTAAGACAATGTGCTTCCAAACACTCAACTCTGATAGAAGAGAAATTACTGACACCAAAAGGCCTAAAAGCACCCGCATAAGGAAACTATGTTTTGTATAGATCCGAAACCTATGTATCTGGGTGGCACCACCCGCCCACTGGACTGTGACATGCAGCAGTGGTCGCCAGGACCAGGCGTGGCTACCGTTGACTGTGGCAGGTGGCTACACCTCACGGATCTCCCAATCCCCAACACTCCTCTTCTTTAAGAACAAATCCACAAGGGCCGTGACGAGGATTCGAACCTGCGTCCGGGAGCATCCCAGACATTGCTTTAATCGACTGAGCTACGACAGGGTAAAAAGAGTTGAAACCGAAGCTCTACTGAACTTACTGGATCCCGTAGCCTCTCCGAGGCACAAACCAGGATTTTACACAACTCCCCCCTGCAACCGAGCTATGTCAATAGGCCGTTCTCCTCTTCTTTCACCTTTCTCTACCTTCTCCTCTCCTCTAATATCTCCACCTATCCTTCCCACTCTCTTCCCCTCTCCCACCTTCTCTCTCCCCATCCTCCATCTCAGAAAATTTAATACTATGAAGTACTGAAAAAACTTATAAATAACTCGACGGAAAACACCCTTATTTCAGACTTTATGCGAGTCACTGGGGGGTCGTTATAGATGCCGATATTTCTTAACGTGTGTCACCGAGGCCGACCGGAACTGGTCTATTACACCCCCCATACCCCCCCCCCTCCTCTTGGAAAATTTGATGAAGCTAGCACTATGTATCAGGCGTCTGACTGATACACGCTTTTTATAGACGTACATGTACACAAATATATACATCTAAGAAAAGATGGTGTTCAATGGAACTGTGACATCACTTTTGTCCTTACATTACGTGGAATGTTTTAGCCAACTGGGAGAGGTGATCTTAAGGAGAGTTGACATTCGTAGAGCGTAAAAATCACCCAACTGGCAAACCATTCGAAATGGGCCCCTTTTCAGCTCACCTGATGCCTGACCTTGGTCAAGACCAGCCACACTCACCGGGGCTCTTGAGACATCCCCATTGATATTATTATTCTGATAATGGTACGCCAACCATTATCATCTGCCTTGCAACTGCCTCTCATCAACCTGTTTGATGAGAGGCAGTTGCAAGGTTCAGAAGCTCATCTCTGGAGAGCATATTTCTGAAGCAGGTTCACCTGCAAATAGGGAGCTTCTGGCTTCATTTGTACTTACGACGCACAGACTATGAATAAGTATTGCTGGTTGGTGTTCCACGAACAAAAATTAGTCCCCTTCCCCTGCCCTAACTGTGCAAATCAGAAGGAACCGGTAATGTTGTTGCTGCGACAAGTGATTCTGAAAGCTACAAATGAATTGGTGTCATCTTAAAGAAAGGGAGTAACAGTGACATCCTTATTAAGTAATCGAAGTTTAGAGGCGCCATCCCTGGGATCTACACAAAAAGTAATGACTGCACAACCTTATGTTTGAGTACAGTTTAACACAATATCTGCTGTGTTTTCAATGTCGACGCCTCTGTATTTTCCACGTCGACGAATAAGGGGCGTCGACGGTTAAGGGATATCGACGTATAAGGGGCGGTTAACATAAAACATGATCAGCTGTTTTGCCCTTACCTCGTCCGGAATTAGAGCATCACGACTGAGAGATCCCAAGCTAAGTAGGACTGTCTTGTGGAAACCTTGACGTTTGCAAGACGTCATAAAGAACATTAGACTCGATAGGTAAGAGTTATGAAATGTCAGAATTTTGTAATTATATTTTATAACATTTCTTAGTGAGAGGAAGTGTCTATATTTTGTGATCAAAATTAAATATACATTTGTTGGTGTGGCAATGTTAGCCTGATATTTGTACTGATATTTTTGTGTAAATATCTGGCCACCATTATTTCTATTTGATACAAGTGTGTAATTGTTCAGTAATGTTGATCAATATCTTGAGGTTATCTTGAGATGATTTCGGGGCTTTTAGTGTCCCCGCGGCCCGGTCCTCGACCAGGCCTCCACCCCCAGGAAGCAGCCCGTGACAGCTGACTAACACCCAGGTACCTATTTAACTGCTAGGTAACAGGGGCATAGGGTGAAAGAAACTCTGCCCATTGTTTCTCGACGGCGCATGGGATCGAACCCAGGACTACAGGAACACAAGTCCAGCGTGCTGTTCGCTCGGCCGACTGACTCATCAATGAGTCATTTTATTCCTATCTGCCCCATAATAATAATATTTGGTAGGGTACCAGCTTGGAGATATGGTTGGCATAGTTAAGGATGACCTGGGGTTATTTCGCGGTGATCTCACAGTACGTTTCTTCT
>NC_091177.1:4424920-4457420 GCF_040958095.1 Procambarus clarkii
CCTTACCTAGAAAAACGATTCAGATGAGACAAATAATAGGATAGTGTGCCTTAGGTGCCGGCAGAGCGGAGATCACCAAACGGATAATCACTGTATCGAAATCCGGATTTTTGCCCATAACGGATATCAGCAGGGGGGTGTGGGTGTGGGTGGGGGGTGGGGGTGGTTGGGTTCTAAGCGAGTGCGTTCGGGATAAGGAACGCTGAAACGCTATATTAAGTTCCTGAAAGCTCTCGTTCCGTGATCTGATCTACTTCTCACTAATCTTATCACCCCAGTAACGTAGCATCCAATCTGTGCCGTGTTCGCCAGCGTTGTGCTTGCGAGGGTAGAGCTTCAGCTCCTGGTCCCGCTTCTTGATGGTCGGTCTACTGCCTTTATTTATCCAGATATTTTCATCCAGGTATGAGGTTAACTTCAACTGTGTGTGTGTGTCTGTCTAATTTGTTCCACTTCCTCACAACTCTGAAGTTGAAAACGTTGTTAAATAACAGTCCTTAAGGTGAGCTGTGTGGACAACAACACTAGCGTCCTGTCTTGTGGTTGTAACATGTTGTAGTGATTGTAACATGTTGTATTGGTTGTAACATCTTGTAGTGGTTGTAACATCTTGTAGTGGTTGTAACATCTTGTAGTGGTTGTAACATCTTGTAGTGGTTGTAACATCTTGTAGTGGTTGTAACATCTTGTAGTGGTTGTAACATCTTGTAGTGGTTGTAACATCTTGTAGTGGTTGTAACATCTTGTAGTGGTCATAACATCTTGTAGTGGTTGTAACATCTTGTAGTGGTCATAACATCTTGTAGTGGTTGTAACATCTTGTAGTGGTTGTAACATCTTGTAGTGGTCATAACATCTTGTAGTGGTCGTAACATCTTGTAGTGGTCGTAACATCTTGTAGTGGTCGTAACATCTTGTAGTGGTCGTAACATCTTTGTTGTGGGGTGGTGGGGGCTGGCCCAGGTGAAGGAGGGGTGGTGGGGGCTGGCCCAGGTGAAGGAGGGGGTGGTGGGGGCTGGCCCAGGTGAAGGAGGGGGTGGTGGGGGCTGGCCCAGGTGAAGGAGGGGGTGGTGGGGGCTGGCCCAGGTGAAGGAGGGGTGGTGGGGGCTGGCCCAGGTGAAGGAGGGGGTGGTGGGGGCTGGCCCAGGTGAAGGAGGGGGTGGTGGGGGCTGGCCCAGGTGAAGGAGGGGTGGTGGGGGCTGTCCCAGGTGAAGGAGGGGGTGGTGGGGGCTGGCCCAGGTGAAGGAGGGGTGGTGGGGGCTGGCCCAGGTGAAGGAGGGGGTGGTGGGGGCTGGCCCAGGTGAAGGAGGGGTGGTGGGGGCTGGCCCAGGTGAAGGAGGGGGTGGTGGGGGCTGGCCCAGGTGAAGGAGGGGGTGGTGGGGGCTGGCCCAGGTGAAGGAGGGGGTGGTGGGGGCTGGCCAAGGTGAAGGAGGGGGTGGTGGGGGCTGGTCCAGGTGAAGGAAGGGGTGGTGGGGGCTGGCCCAGGTGAAGGAGGGGGTGGTGGGGGCTGGCCCAGGTGAAGGAGGGGTGGTGGGGGCTGGCCCAGGTGAAGGAGGGGGTGGTGGGGGCTGGCCCAGGTGAAGGAGGGGTGGTGGGGGCTGGCCCAGGTGAAGGAGGGGGTGGTGGGGGCTGGCCCAGGTGAAGGAGGGGGTGGTGGGGGCTGGCCCAGGTGAAGGAGGGGGTGGTGGGGGCTGGCCAAGGTGAAGGAGGGGGTGGTGGGGGCTGGCCCAGGTGAAGGAAGGGGTGGTGGGGGCTGGCCCAGGTGAAGGAGGGGGTGGTGGGGGCTGGCCCAGGTGAAGGAGGGGTGGTGGGGGCTGGCCCAGGTGAAGGAGGGGGTGGTGGGGGCTGGCCCATGTGAAGGAGGGGTGGTGGGGACTGGCCCAGGTGAAGGAGGGGGTGGTGGGGGCTGGCCCAGGTGAAGGAGGGGTGGTGGGGGCTTGCCCAGGTGAAGGAGGGGGTGGTGGGGGCTGGCCCAGGTGAAGGAGGGGGTGGTGGGGGCTGGCCCAGGTGAAGGAGGGGTGGTGGGGGCCGGCCCAGGTATAGGAGTGGGTGGTGGGGGCTGGCCCAGGTGAAGGAGGAGGTGGTGGGGGCTGGCCCAGGTGAAGGAGGGGGTGGTGGGGGCTGGCCCAGGTATAGGAGGGGGTGGTGGGGGCTGGCGCAGGTGAATGAGTGGGTGGTGGGGGCCGGTCGTCCTACCCGAGATGAATGACAATAACAGAGATGTTGGGGCATGACAGGAGACTAATGTCTGTATTTGCTCGCTAATTGTCGTCGCCGCACCTTCCCTGCCCTCCCTCACCTCTCTCAGTGTAAACCCTCTCTCACCTCTCCCTCTCTCACCTCTCCCTCCCTTACCCGTCCCTCTCTCACCTCTCCTTCCCTCTCCCATCCTTCCTCCAACCCTCCCCAACCCATTCTTTCATAATTCTTCTACTCTCCCCCTTCCCACTAACCTAATCTAACCTAACCTTCCCACTAACCTAACCTAACCTAACCTTCCCACTAACCTAACCTAACCTAACCTTCCCACTAACCATGCTCTTCAAAAGCACTTCCTCCTCTCCCCCGCCCCCCCATATCAGCTCCCACGAAAAACTTTGCCCATGTTAAGAATAATGACCGTTAGCTGTTGTGCTATACATTCTTATAACATTAGAGGAATATATATATGAATATATACATTTGGTAGCATTTGCATTCAATTTGACTTAGTAAATGATAAAAAAAACTTAAATTGATAATTGCGAAGTGATTGGAGAAGGCAGCGTGGCTTGGTGAGGTCACTGGCTTGGTGAGGTCACTGGCTGTGTGAGGTCACTGGCTGTGTGAGGTCACTGGCGGTGTGAGGTCACTGGCGGTGTGAGGTCACTGGCGGTGTGAGGTCAGGTCAATAATAGGGGGAGGAGGAAGAGACAGTAGAGCTAGCAGTAGTTCATACCAGGCTGCCTCCGTCTCTTCAGGTGTTCCTCTGTCCAGCTTCCGTCCATTGTAGGTTTCTCCATCAGCCTCTTCTCCATCAGCCCGCCTGTTTATCCGTCTGTCCAGTAGCGTTCCCGTCTGTCTGTCTGTCCGTAGTCCCAGCAGCTGGTAGTTTTAGCGACTATTTTGCCACGTTGCACACACACGCCTCATCAACATCCTGGGCAGGTTAATCGATGCTGCTTAAGGCGCTGAGTGCACCTTTTTCTGTGTGTGTTACTCTTTAGAGCTACCGACAAGGGAATTATTATGTTTTGCTTTATTCACACACACACACACACACACACACACACACACACACACACACACACACACACACACACACACACACACACAGAGTTGAGAGGCAGGACCAAAGAGCCAGAGCTAAACCCCCGCAAGCGCAAATAGGTCCTCGTAGGAGGCGGATAGGGCTCAGGGGTCGTAGTCCTCTGAGACCTAGTTGGATTCCCGGTCAAGGAAAAAAACCTGGCAGTTTCTTTCTCCTAATGCCTCTGTTCACCTAGAAGTAAATTAGGAGTTAAGACAGCTGTATCGTGGGATTGTGTGTGTGTGAGACAAAAATACGTAGTAGATATGATAAGAGGAAATAAATAGGTCGGGAGACAGTACATTAGACAACCGAGGGTTAGAAAAGCGGGGTCCAAGAGCTAACAGCTCTATCCTGCAGGCACAACTAATAAATACATATAGAAAATACACACACAAATACATACACACAATTCTACATACAACACATACACAGCCACAAGTACGCGAAGCGTACTTGTGGCTTTACAAGATTGTAATTACTATTCTATTTATCCTCACAATCCCAATGTACCTTCTTATATATATATATATATATATATATATATATATATATATATATATATATATATATATATATATATATATATATATATATATATAAAATAAATAAAAATTCCAGGAGTTGGTTCAAAAAAATGGTTCGTGGAATTTAATATCGGTGTAAGGTGAAGAGAATGATAAGAGTTACCCCCGTGTACAATGAGGGAGAACCAGCTCTCAGAACCAGCCGAAGAAAAACACCTGGAGATATAGAGGTGACAAAGACCTGCGGACAAGAAAGGGACCAAATAACTTAGATGAACCTTAAGAATGCAAGGTGGAGGCGTGAAGTGGTTCACCATTTCTACAGCGGAGGAGTAGCGGAGGAGTAGCATAAACTAAGAGCTAACTAAGGCTAAATCCACACATAAGTTTCCAAAAGGTCAAGAGCCACTGTCTCGAAAGGTCTGCTGGGTCTGCTGGGTCTGCTGGGTCTGCTGGGCCTGCTGGGTCTGCTGGGTCTGCTAGGTCTGCTGGGTCTGCTGGGTCTGCTGGGTCTGCTGGGCCTGCTGGGCCTGCTAGGTCTGCTGGGTCTGCTGGGTCTGCTGGGTCTGCTGGGCCTGCTAGGTCTGCTGGGTCTGCTGGCTGCTGGGTCAACCTGAGGAGTTGAAGCTCCCCCCTCTTGCATGCACATACAGGTAAATACACAAGCTGCCCAATGCACCAATTATATTCTTAATTGGACGCTGAATTTCCGAAGGAGAGTCGTGGTGAAGAGTGCGCCTTCAACACGTCAACAAAGGAGACTTGCTGGAGCGGTAAAATAGAGTACCAGTGGACTCAATCACCAAGTTTCTCGATTAAAAAAATAAATTAAACGCTTACGTAATTTCATTTCCAATCTAAATAAATCCGCCGCAAAATCAGTAATTGTTTTTTCACTATCAGAGGGCAAAGCATTTCCAGAATGGAGGAGAGAGGAAGTCAACACGTCGGAGAGACCAGACCGCACTGGAAAGCACGACTCTTCAGGCCCTGGAGTGCCACTTTACCTCACTCAGTGCCGCTCAAGCCTTGGCCGTGGACGGTCGCTCAACCTCCTCACCAGTGATGGCCAGCCGTCATTCTCGACGTACACCCATCGTTCAACGACACCCAGGCATTGTTCACGACACCCAGGCATTGTTCACGATACCCAGGCATTGTTCACGACACTCAGGCATTGTTCACGACACCCAGGCATTGTTCACGACACCCAGGCATTGTTCACGGCACCCAGGCATTGTTCACGACACCCTGGCATTGTTCACGACACCCAGGCATTGTTCACGACACCCAGGCATTGTTCACGATACCCAGGCATTGTTCACGACACTCAGGCATTGTTCACGACACCCAGGCATTGTTCACGACACCCAGGCATTGTTCACGACACTCAGGCATTGTTCACGACAGCTAGGCATTGTTCACGACACTCAGGCATTGTTCACGACACTCAGGCATTGTTCACGACACCCAGGCATTGTTCACGACACTCAGGCATTGTTCACGACACCCAGGCATTGTTCACGACACCCTGGCATTGTTCACGACACCCAGGCATTGTTCACGACACCCAGGCATTGTTCACGACACTCAGGCATTGTTCACGACACCCAGGCATTGTTCACGACACTCAGGCATTGTTCACGACACCCAGGCATTGTTCACGACACTCAGGCATTGTTCACGACACCCAGGCATTGTTCACGACACTCAGGCATTGTTCACGACACCCAGGCATTGCTCACGACACTCAGGCATTGTTCACGACACTCAGGCATTGTTCACGACACCCAGGCATTGTTCACGACACTCAGGCATTGTTCACGACACCCAGGCATTGCTCACGACACCCAGGCATTGTTCACGACACCCAGGCATTGTTCACGACACCCAGGCATTGTTCGTCAGTGGAAGGGGTCTCAACACATGTCAGTGGAAGGGGTCCCAACACATGTCAGTGGAAGGGGTCCCAACACAGGTCAGTGGAAGGGGTCCCAACATATGTCAGTGGAAGGGGTCCCAACATATGTCAGTGGAAGGGGTCCCAACATATGTCAGTGGAAGGGGTCCCAACATATGTCAGTGGAAGGGGTCCCAACATATGTCAGTGGAAGGGGTCCCAACATATGTCAGTGGAAGGGGTCGCAACATATGTGAGCACAAAGCCAACAACATGTGAATATAATAATATGCCGCATATCCTAAGACCTCGACATTATATTACACAATCAGAGAGAACTAAAAGGTCTAATGAATTTCGCAAAGGAAATCGATATATTTTTTCCAGTTATAAATACTGCACTTAGTAACCCAGGATGGGTATAATACTACACTTAGTAACCCAGGATGGGTATAATACTGCACTTAGTAACCCAGGATGGGTATAATACTGCACTTAGTAACCCAGGATGGGTATAATACTGCACTTAGTAACCCAGGATGGGTATAATACTACACTTAGTAACCCAGGATGGGTATAATACTGCACTTAGTAACCCAGGATGGGTATAATACTGCACTTAGTAACCCAGGATGGGTATAATACTGCACTTAGTAACCCAGGATGGGTATAATACTGCACGTAGTAACCCAGGATGGGTATAATACTACACGTAGTAACCCAGGATGGGTATAATACTGCACTTAGTAACCCAGGATGGGTATAATACTGCACTTAGTAACCCAGGATGGGTATAATACTGCACTTAGTAACCCGGGATGGGTATAATATTGCACTTAGTAACCCAGGATGGGTATAATACTACACTTAGTAACCCAGGATGGGTATAATACTACACTTAGTAACCCAGGATGGGTATAATACTGCACTTAGTAACCCAGGATGGGTATAATACTGCACTTAGTAACCCAGGATGGGTATAATACTACACTTAGTAACCCAGGATGGGTATAATACTACACTTAGTAACCCAGGATGGGTATAATACTGCACTTAGTAACCCAGGATGGGTATAATACTGCACTTAGTAACCCAGGATGGGTATAATACTACACTTAGTAACCCAGGATGGGTATAATACTACACTTAGTAACCCAGGATGGGTATAATACTGCACGTAGTAACCCAGGATGGGTATAATACTACACTTAGTAACCCAGGATGGGTATAATACTACACTTAGTAACCCAGGATGGGTATAATACTGCACTTAGTAACCCAGGATGGGTATAATACTACACTTAGTAACCCAGGATGGGTATAATACTACACTTAGTAACCCAGGATGGGTATAATACTGCACTTA
This sequence comes from Procambarus clarkii, assembly GCF_040958095.1. Lineage (NCBI taxonomy): Eukaryota > Metazoa > Arthropoda > Malacostraca > Decapoda > Cambaridae > Procambarus > Procambarus clarkii. The sequence continues at coordinate 4,432,003 of NC_091177.1, forward strand.
GTAACCCAGGATGGGTATAATACTGCACTTAGTAACCCAGGATGGGTATAATACTACACTTAGTAACCCAGGATGGGTATAATACTACACTTAGTAACCCAGGATGGGTATAATACTGCACGTAGTAACCCAGGATGGGTATAATACTGCACTTAGTAACCCAGGATGGGTATAATACTGCACTTAGTAACCCAGGATGGGTATAATACTGCACTTAGTAACCCAGGATGGGTATAATACTGCACTTAGTAACCCAGGATGGGTATAATACTACACTTAGTAACCCAGGATGGGTATAATACTGCACTTAGTAACCCAGGATGGGTATAATACTGCACTTAGTAACCCAGGATGGGTATAATACTACACTTAGTAACCCAGGATGGGTATAATACTGCACTTAGTAACCCAGGATGGGTATAATACTGCACTTAGTAACCCAGGATGGGTATAATACTGCACTTAGTAACCCAGGATGGGTATAATACTGCACGTAGTAACCCAGGATGGGTATAATACTACACTTAGTAACCCAGGATGGGTATAATACTACACTTAGTAACCCAGGATGGGTATAATACTGCACTTAGTAACCCAGGATGGGTATAATACTACACTTAGTAACCCAGGATGGGTATAATACTACACTTAGTAACCCAGGATGGGTATAATACTGCACGTAGTAACCCAGGATGGGTATAATACTACACTTAGTAACCCAGGATGGGTATAATACTGCACTTAGTAACCCAGGATGGGTATAATACTGCACTTAGTAACCCAGGATGGGTATAATACTGCACTTAGTAACCCAGGATGGGTATAATACTACACTTAGTAACCCAGGATGGGTATAATACTGCACTTAGTAACCCAGGATGGGTATAATACTGCACTTAGTAACCCAGGATGGGTATAATACTGCACTTAGTAACCCAGGATGGGTATAATACTGCACTTAGTAACCCAGGATGGGTATAATACTGCACTTAGTAACCCAGGATGGGTATAATACTGCACTTAGTAACCCAGGATGGGTATAATACTACACTTAGTAACCCAGGATGGGTATAATACTGCACTTAGTAACCCAGGATGGGTATAATACTGCACTTAGTAACCCAGGATGGGTATAATACTACACTTAGTAACCCAGGATGGGTATAATACTGCACTTAGTAACCCAGGATGGGTATAATACTGCACTTAGTAACCCAGGATGGGTATAATACTGCACTTAGTAACCCAGGATGGGTATAATACTACACTTAGTAACCCAGGATGGGTATAATACTGCACTTAGTAACCCAGGATGGGTATAATACTGCACTTAGTAACCCAGGATGGGTATAATACTGCACTTAGTAACCCAGGATGGGTATAATACTGCACTTAGTAACCCAGGATGGGTATAATACTGCACTTAGTAACCCAGGATGGGTATAATACTGCACTTAGTAACCCAGGATGGGTATAATACTGCACTTAGTAACCCAGGATGGGTATAATACTGCACTTAGTAACCCAGGATGGTATAATACTGCACTTAGTAACCCAGGATGGGTATAATACTGCACTTAGTAACCCAGGATGGGTATAATACTGCACTTAGTAACCCAGGATGGGTATAATACTACACTTAGTAACCCAGGATGGGTATAATACTACACTTAGTAACCCAGGATGGGTATAATACTGCACTTAGTAACCCAGGATGGGTATAATACTGCACGTAGTAACCCAGGATGGGTATAATACTACACTTAGTAACCCAGGATGGGTATAATACTACACTTAGTAACCCAGGATGGGTATAATACTGCACTTAGTAACCCAGGATGGGTATAATACTGCACTTAGTAACCCAGGATGGGTATAATACTACACTTAGTAACCCAGGATGGGTATAATACTACACGTAGTAACCCAGGATGGGTATAATACTGCACTTAGTAACCCAGGATGGGTATAATACTACACTTAGTAACCCAGGATGGGTATAATACTACACGTAGTAACCCAGGATGGGTATAATACTGCACTTAGTAACCCAGGATGGGTATAATACTACACTTAGTAACCCAGGATGGGTATAATACTACACGTAGTAACCCAGGATGGGTATAATACTGCACTTAGTAACCCAGGATGGGTATAATACTACACTTAGTAACCCAGGATGGGTATAATACTACACGTAGTAACCCAGGATGGGTATAATACTACACTTAGTAACCCAGGATGGGTATAATACTGCACTTAGTAACCCAGGATGGGTATAATACTACACTTAGTAACCCAGGATGGGTATAATACTACACTTAGTAACCCAGGATGGGTATAATACTACACTTAGTAACCCAGGATGGGTATAATACTACACTTAGTAACCCAGGATGGGTATAATACTACACTTAGTAACCCAGGATGGGTATAATACTACACTTAGTAACCCAGGATGGGTATAATACTACACTTAGTAACCCAGGATGGGTATAATACTACACTTAGTAACCCAGGATGGGTATAATACTACACTTAGTAACCCAGGATGGGTATAATACTACACTTAGTAACCCAGGATGGGTATAATACTACACTTAGTAACCCAGGATGGGTATAATACTGCACTTAGTAACCCAGGATGGGTATAATACTACACTTAGTAACCCAGGATGGGTATAATACTACACTTAGTAACCCAGGATGGGTATAATACTACACTTAGTAACCCAGGATGGGTATAATACTGCACGTAGTAACCCAGGATGGGTATAATACTGCACTTAGTAACCCAGGATGGGTATAATACTGCACGTAGTAACCCAGGATGGGTATAATACTGCACGTAGTAACCCAGGATGGGTATAATACTACACTTAGTAACCCAGGATGGGTATAATACTACACTTAGTAACCCAGGATGGGTATAATACTGCACTTAGTAACCCAGGATGGGTATAATACTACACTTAGTAACCCAGGATGGGTATAATACTGCACTTAGTAACCCAGGATGGGTATAATACTGCACTTAGTAACCCAGGATGGGTATAATACTGCACTTAGTAACCCAGGATGGGTATAATACTACACTTAGTAACCCAGGATGGGTATAATACTACACTTAGTAACCCAGGATGGGTATAATACTACACTTAGTAACCCAGGATGGGTATAATACTACACTTAGTAACCCAGGATGGGTATAATACTACACGTAGTAACCCAGGATGGGTATAATACTACACTTAGTAACCCAGGATGTGTATAATACTACACTTAGTAACCCAGGATGGGTATAATACTGCACGTAGTAACCCAGGATGGGTATAATACTACACGTAGTAACCCAGGATGGGAATAATACTACACTTAGTAACCCAGGATGGGTATAATACTACACTTAGTAACCCAGGATGGGTATAATACTACACTTAGTAACCCGGGATGGGTATAATACTACACGTAGTAACCCAGGATCGGTATAATACTGCACGTAGTAACCCAGGATGGGTATAATACTACACGTAGTAACCCAGGATGGGTATAATACTACACGTAGTAACCCAGGATGGGTATAATACTACACTTAGTAACCCAGGATGGGTATAATACTACACTTAGTAACCCGGGATGGGTATAATACTACACGTAGTAACCCAGGATGGGTATAATACTACACTTAGTAACCCAGGATGGGTATAATACTACACGTAGTAACCCAGGATGGGTATAATACTGCACGTAGTAACCCAGGATGGGTATAATACTACACGTAGTAACCCAGGATGGGAATAATACTACACGTAGTAACCCGGGATGGGTATAATACTACACTTAGTAACGTAAGCAGGGCAGTAATATCTCCACATGCACCAAATTGTGTTCGATAGCCTAACCAGTTTCAGTGCCTGGCTGGTCTAAATTTTATACAGACAATAATTATATATATTTTTTTAATTCATTCGAATTAATTGCGATTGCAGGATAGAACAGATAGATGTACATGCCATACTCACCTCTCTCCTTGTGCTCAGCTGCACCTTGTTTGAGACTCTTATATTAAAAGCGCACATCTTATCTTCAACTACAGTTGAAGCTCAAAGATTTATGCCCGACTAAAAAGAGTATAAAAAAAATATCGTAAAAAGGGTAATAGGTAAATACCTCCAATTGTGCCTCGCTGGTATCTTCCCAAAGTGAGTTGTGTTGGAAAGGCCATGGACAAGCAGTCATACCAGGCATACCCAAGTGATAGGTAATATATGCAGACATATATATGTACACACCAGTGTAAGTTGGTGAACTTTGGAGACGCGGTTACAACGCGGATAGTACCGTGAACACACAAGGACGAACACTGGAACACCGCCCCCACAACCACGCTCCTCTGCCCCGTTGCACCGCAGCTGATATCATATCATTTTATACAGGTGAACTTCCTGTTTAATGCAGCACCTTTACCGCGTATGTGACGCCTAGCGAGGTCTAGTAACACCTTGTCTACCCCGGACGATGGTGTGTTGCGATCATCCAAGTCGTTGACATGTGTACTACACAAGTGCTGTGAGCGTCAAGGTTGTTATACTACTTTTCTCTTCGGTCTGACGAAAGAGGGACAATTAAAAAATGGCATTATCTTATCGCGTGGCGTTGTATCACACATATCGCGAGACGGTGAGAGAGTTCCGACTCCTTGACGACACCATTTGTACTCCAAGACAAGAGGAGGAACACACCGAAGGTGAGAAAGGTTATCAAGGGTAAGAGAACAATCTTAGAATGTTCAGGTGAGAATTACTACACCGGAAGATGGGTACACAGGAGTGAGAGTGAGAAAGGTATCACAAATATGAGACAGCTTTCTCAGTGAGGGTACCAATGTTTACCTCAACGGTCTCAAACTGTAGTTATATAAGCAACTGCGAGATAATTAAAAAAAAATTTAAGAAGTGCCGCACCAACCGGGCTGTGGTGGGTATGTGGGCCTGCGGGCCGCTCCAAGCAACAGTCTGGTGGACCAACTATCACAAGTCAAGCCTGGCTTCGGGGCCTGGCTTGTGGAGTAGAACTCTCAAAACCTCATCCAGGAACAATCCAGGTACAGATAGACACCTCTGGCAATGATAGTGAACTAGTAATTTAAGGAAATCATTTAGGACTGGTGACCGCAGTTGGTGGAGACAGGACTGTTGAACCCCCCGGTATTGGTTCTTACGACTGGGACGGGAGCCGGTCGGCCGAGCGGAGAGCACGCTGGACGTGTGATCCTATGGTCCCGGGTTCGATCCCGGGCACCGGCGAGAAACAATGGGCAGAGTTTCTTTCACCCTATGCCCCTGTTACCTAGCAGTAAATAGGTACCTGGATGTTAGTCAGCTGTCACGGGCTGCTTCCTGGGGGTGGAGGCCTGGTCGAGGCCAAAACATGTTATAGTTTATTATGACTTTAGGGCATTTTTTCACATTCCATTACACAGTGACGTAAGGTATATGAATAGTTGTGATGCGAGTTTACATTTGGTCAGCTCCACTTCAGCAGGTGGTCTTGTAGCCGAGAGACTAAGCCTAGCAGCAGTAACTTCTAGAAGTCTGCTGAGCTTACTGGATGATCCATAGATGATCCAGTAAGATATGTGGCTCTTTCTGCATAATAGTATGATGATAAATGGATTAAATGGATGTGAATTTGACTGTCTCGGATCTTCCAGACTGTGTTACAGTTCTCGGCATATTATTGTAACAAAAGGTGTTAGTAGCTGCTCAAAGGTAGTCCAAAATGGTAATCAACTCCCTCTTTAAGAGCATATGAGTAAGCCAACAGTTCTATTATGCTTTCAATGGCCAATACTGGATGGGATCCATAGGAGACAATTTGTAACTCCATCAATGATTATTATATTACTTTTGTGTCTAGCTTCAGCCATAAGCATGTCCCAGTTATAACTTGTGGAGTTGAGTACAATCATGGAGTCGCTTATAATTAGCGTGTTGACTCTGGATACATATACTAGTTTGATAGTTTGAGTGCAAGGATTATGGCTCACAACTGTCTCAAGAGTGGAGGACCAGTTGTATATACGAGCTTCCAAATCAAAGTTGCAACCAAACAGTAACTACAGTAATAATACAATTTAAGGTATAAACGATAAATGTCAAGCCATTAATTTCAACACATGGTATAATATATACACCAGGACACGAACAAACCGGAATATAAACAAACCAGGACACGAACAAGCTAGAACACATCATTACATAAACCTATTAATTCCTGGGGGGTGTCACTTCCGGAAGGAACTATTGTGTTGGTCAATGAATTCCTAAGAGCAATCTTCCCTCCCTCCCTCCTCTCCCTGGGCACCCCTCCTCCCTTCCTCCTCTTCCCGTGTACCCCTCACCCCCTTCATCTCCCTTTGTACCCCTCTTCCCTGCCTGGGTACCCTTCCCGGATCTTCCACAAGGCTTCCATTTCCACAATGCCAACCTCCAACTAAGAACCTAAGGGGCCCCGACTTCCCTATAATATTCATCAATGAACCCAACAATAATATTCAACGTCTCCAATCATTCATTCCTAAACTCCGGGACACTTATTCGCCATTTTAAACTGAGTTAGATTGAAGTCTCCAAGGAATATAATGTCTGGTACTGGGCTTGCTCTCTATTTGGTTTATCTGCTCTGTGACTTCACCAGCCGGTGCATCTGCCTGTTTGTATATTACAATAATAACAAGGTTTGCAGGGAATGAGTCACATTTTCAAGAGGAAACTAGATTTATTCCTCCAAGGAGTGCCGCACCAACCGGGCTGTGGTGGGTATGTGGGCCTGCGGGCCGCTCCAAGCAACAGCCTAGTGGACCAAACTCTCACAAGTCAAGCCTGGCCTCGGGCCGGGCTTGGGGAGGTAGAAGAACTCCCAGAACCCCATCAACCAGGTATCAACCAGGTAACAACTTGGCTAAAGTATGTTGACCAGACCACACACACTAGAAGGTGAAGGGACGACGACGTTTCGGTCCGTCCTGGACCATTCTCAAGTCGATTGTGTCCCAAATGTCCCTTCACCTTCTAGTGTGTGGTCTGGTCAACAATAACAAGATTTATTTTCGCTACTTTAATTCCAAGTACCTCTACCACCTCACTGGCTAGCGAGTCTAGGACACCTTATCCCCAGCGACACAACACACTATGTTGATAAGAGGTAGAACCTCCTCAATAGCTTGTGACTGAGCGGCCAGTGTTATGGTGAGTGTACTGGGTAGGTAAGGCAAGGTAAGGTAGGCGTGAGGAAGGAGAGAAGGCTTGAGGCTTATCTTATCTGTGTGGCTTGTCACATTAGTCCCTTCACTCACCAGGTGTGAGGCCCTCACCTGGGCTCTCCTAGACGGGCCTCATAAATAATATTATATATTAGTATTTGATGTATAGTATAGGGTTGGATTAAGTTAGATTAGGTACGGTATTTAGGTTCTGTTGGCAATTATTGGCATTTGTAATATGCAAGTGAAGCATTTGTATAGGTGCCCTTCTAGCAGAGGACGCGGGAGTGTGTCAAGTTGTACAGTCATAGACAGTCGGTGTGACAGATAGATTAACGAGCATTTGGCCTCTGTAAGGACGGGATTGTTAGGCATGACTCACATGACTGATTACATTCGAACTTGTCTCGAAGAGTACATCGCTCACTTCCAATGTTCACGTCGCACCTCCATTAATGATTCACTCACGAACCAACCCGTCCTCTTAAAAATAACGTCACTTTTGGCTCGTATGCGCGCTATGGCCAAAAATGGACGTAATTTGAAATGAAATCGACTCACAAAAGTGACGTACTGTCCCGTTTTCTGTTTGAGTCGTCCGGTCTACTCGGAAAGGTTAGGAGAGGAAACTTTCAATTAACATTTTTCATAAAAATTTGAAACTTTATGAGAATTTCCTGCCCACCTAACCTACCAGAGGACCCTTAACTTACTGTTGTTGAAAAACAAAATCCCAAATTTATTTTCATTTTTTTCTTTTTCAAATTACGTCCACTTTCGGCCATACGGGCAAACGGCCAAAAGCGACGTTATTTTTAAGAGGACAGGTTGCGTGAACTGCATATACAAATAATTGCCCAAAGAACCAAAATACCTAACCTAGGCCTAACTATACATAACACAGCAATATAATATTAATTTGCATGAGAAAATGCACATTTAATATTCTTTCTTTTTATTAATACTTTAAGTACATCTGCATTTGAGCAGCTGCCCTACACTATATGAGGGGGAGTACAGTGTGTCAAAAAGCTAGTTGCGTGGTGCTAAAAAATTCCCATCACACAGGATGGATAGTCATACAGAGGCATGTGATCAATAGTCTGTATTGACAGACTCTGGGAGCACTATGAGGATACCGTCATCAACACAAGAGTGAATAAGGCAGCAGTGGTATTGTAAGTCCCCATCTCGCAGGATGGTTAGCCATACCATCCTGCGAGGGCCATATATTCAGTTGCCTGCACTGGCAAATTTTGGGTACACTGTGAGAATGTCTTCAAGAACACGAGAATGAATAAAGGTGTGAAATTTATGAAAGAGTCTTTGGGGGTGTGCAGCACCACGGACGAGCACACTCTGGGGAGGGATTGTAAATTTCACAGCTCAAATTTCCCCCTATTTGATGTGATGAATATTAACTACATCTTATCGTAGAGAAAACAATAGGGATAAAAAAGGCAAGGGGTGACAGATGAATGACCCGGAACACGATGGGGGCGGACACAGTAAGTGTCGTAATAAGTGCTGTGAATACATTAATAATTATAATAACTATGGTACCAGTTTGTCGGGATTGTGGGGGCGGTGTGTGGGACCGTGGGAGGGGGGGGGGGGGTGGTCTGTACGACTATGAGGGAAGGGGGAGTCTGTGAGATTGTTAAGTCTGTTGATTGTAGAAGCAGTTGGCGTGAGTGTACATGTGTGTGTGTGTGTGGGTGGTGGTGGTGTACACGGGGCGAGGCAGCTGGCGTGAGTGTACACGTGTGTGTGTGTGTGGGTGGTGGTGGTGTACACGGGGCGAGGCAGCTGGCGTGAGTGTACACGTGTGTGTGTGTGGGTGGTGGTGGTGGTGTACACGGGGCGAGGCAGCTGGCGTGAGTGTACACGTGTGTGTGTGTGGGTGGTGGTGGTGGTGTACACGGGGCGAGGCAGCTGGCGTGAGTGTACACGTGTGTGTGTGTGGGTGGTGGTGGTGGTGTACACGGGGCGAGGCAGCTGGCGTGAGTGTACACGTGTGTGTGTGTGTGGGTGGTGGTGGTGTACACGGGGCGAGGCAGCTGGCGTGAGTGTACACGTGTGTGTGTGTGGGTGGTGGTGGTGGTGTACACGGGGCGAGGCAGCTGGCGTGAGTGTACACGTGTGTGTGTGTGTGGGTGGTGGTGGTGGTGTACACGGGGCGAGGCAGCTGGCGTGAGTGTACACGTGTGTGTGTGTGGGTGGTGGTGGTGGTGTACACGAGGCGAGGCAGCTGGCGTGAGTGTACAAAAGCTCCTCGAGAAACAACACCTTTTTTCAGGAAGTTTTTGTGTGTTCCTAATGTAGAAATGATCTCAAACTGGTGCCGGGTGGAGGTGGTTGTTGTGGAGGGTCCAGTTAGCCAGTGCCATGCTGTGCTGGACTGTGCCATGCTGTGCTGGACTGTGCCATGCTGTGCTGGAGTGTGCCATGCTGTGCTGGACTGTGCCATGCTGTGCTGGACTGTGCCATGCTGTGCTGGACTGTGCCATGCTGTGCTGGACTGTGCCATGCTGTACTGGACTGTGCCATGCTGTGCTGGAGTGTGCCATGCTGTGCTGGACTGTGCCATGCTGTGCTGGGCTGTGCCATGCTGTGTTGGACTGTGCCATGCTGTGCTGGATTGTGCCATGCTGTACTGGACTGTGCCATGCTGTATGAGGCTGTGCCATGCTGTGTTGGACTGTGCCATGCTGTGCTGGAGTGTGCCATGCTGTGCTGGACTGTGCCATGCTGTGCTGGACTGTGCCATGCTGTGCTGGACTGTGCCATGCTGTGCTGGACTGTGCCATGCTGTGCTGGACTGTGCCATGCTGTACTGGACTGTGCCATGCTGTGCTGGACTGTGCCATGCTGTGCTGGAGTGTGCCATGCTGTGCTGGACTGTGCCATGCTGTGCTGGACTGTGCCATGCTGTGCTGGACTGTGCCATGCTGTGCTGGACTGTGCCATGCTGTACTGGACTGTGCCATGCTGTGCTGGACTGTGCCATGCTGTGCTGGAGTGTGTCATGCTGTGCTGGACTGTGCCATGCTGTGCTGGACTGTGCCATGCTGTGCTGGAGTGTGCCATGCTGTACTGGACTGTGTCATGCTGTGCTGGACTGTGCCATGCTGTGCTGGACTGTGCCATGCTGTGCTGGATTGTGCCATGCTGTACTAGGCAGTCATGCTGAATGAGGCTGTACCATGCTGTACTTGGCAGTCATTCTGTACGAGGCTGTACCATGCTGTACTGGACTGTATCGGGTGGTAGTGGGCTATTATATATCGTGTATACTAGTCTAGTGCGATATATACTAGTATATACAGCACTAGACGGTGCTGTTCAATATATAACCATGCTGTTCTGTGCTGTGTTGCCAAATGTTGTGTTGTCCTCTCCTGTTGCGTGATGCATCATGCTCTGGTGAGACGTGATGTGCTGTATGCTGCTGTCACGTGCTACACTGTGATGGCTGGGCTGTGCTCGTATTTGCTCTGCTGCTGTGTTCTGTGCAGTAATGTGCTGTGCTGCTGTGCAGTCAAACGAACTTAAACGATCTTAACAGCACAAATTTAATAAAAATACAACGGTAGATTATATTTGGTTATTATGTTGAGCACCGTGGACACTGTTTATATTGTGAGGGCACGGTAGGGAGGCTGCGGGCGGCCTCCAGGGCGGGTTCCGGCGACCTCCGGCAGGTGCGGGCGACCTCCCGGCAGGTGCGGGCGACCTCCCGGCAGGTGCGGGCGACCTCCCGGGCGGGTTCCGGCGACCTCCGGCAGGTGCGGGCGACCTCCGGCAGGTGCGGGCGACCTCCCGGCAGGTGCGGGTGACCTCCCGGCAGGTGCGGGCGACCTCCCGGCAGGTGCGGGTGACCTCCCGGCAGGTGCGGGTGACCTCCCGGCAGGTGCGGGCGACCTCCCGGCAGGTGCGGGCGACCTCCGACAGGTGCGGGCGACCTCCGGCAGGTACAGGAGGTCACCAACAGGTACAGGTGGTCACCAGGAGGTACAGGTGGTCACCAGGAGGTACAGGTGGTCACCAGCAGGTACAGGTGGTCACCAGCAGGTACAGGAGGTCACCAACAGGTACAGGTGGTCACCAGCAGGTATAGGAGGTCACCAGCAGGTACAGGAGGTCACCAGCAGGTACAGGAGGTCACCAGGAGGTACAGGTGGTCACCAGCAGGTACAGGAGGTCACCAACAGGTACAGGTGGTCACCAGCAGGTACAGGAGGTCACCAGCAGGTACAGGAGGTCACCAGGAGGTACAGGTGGTCACCAGCAGGTACAGGAGGTCACCAGCAGGTACAGGTGGTCACCAGCAGGTACAGGTGGTCACCAGCAGGTACAGGTGGTCACCAACAGGTACAGGTGGTCACCAGCAGGTACAGGTGGCCACCAGCAGGTACAGGAGGTCACCAGCAGGTACAGGAGGTCACCAGCAGGTACAGGAGGTCACCAGCAGGTACAGGTGGTCACCAACAGGTACAGGTGGTCACCAACAGGTACAGGTGGTCACCAGCAGGTACAGGTGGTCACCAGCAGGTACAGGTGGTCACCAGCAGGTACAGGTGGTCACCAGCAGGTACAGGAAGTCACCAGGAGGTACAGGAGGTCACCAGCAGGTACAGGAGGTCACCAGCAGGTACAGGTGGTCACCAGCAGGTACAGGTGGTCACCAGCAGGTACAGGTGGTCACCAGCAGGTACAGGTGGTCACCAGCAGGTACAGGAGGTCACCAGGAGGTACAGGTGGTCACCAGCAGGTACAGGAGGTCACCAGGAGGTACAGGTGGTCACCAGCAGGTACAGGTGGTCACCAACAGGTACAGGTGGTCACCAACAGGTACAGGTGGTCACCAGCAGGTACAGGTGGTCACCAGCAGGTACAGGAGGTCACCAGGAGGTACAGGTGGTCACCAGCAGGTACAGGTGGTCACCAACAGGTACAGGTGGTCACCAGCCGGTACAGGTGGTCACCAGCAGGTACAGGTGGTCACCAGCAGGTACAGGTGGTCACCAGCAGGTACAGGAGGTCACCAGCAGGTACAGGTGGTCACCAGCAGGTACAGGTGGTCACCAACAGGTACAGGTGGTCACCAGCAGGTACAGGTGGCCACCAGCAGGTACAGGAGGTCACCAACAGGTACAGGAGGTCACCAGCAGGTACAGGTGGCCACCAGCAGATACAGGAGGTCACCAGCAGGTACAGGTGGTCACCAGCAGGTACAGGTGGTCACCAGCAGGTACAGGTGGTCACCAGCAGGTACAGGAGGTCACCAGGAGGTACAGGTGGTCACCAGCAGGTACAGGTGGACACCAGCAGGTACAGGTGGTCACCAACAGGTACAGGAGGTCACCAGCAGGTACAGGAGGTCACCAGCAGGTACAGGTGGTCACCAACAGGTACAGGAGGTCACCAGCAGGTACAGGTGGTCACCAACAGGTACAGGAGGTCACCAGCAGGTACAGGAGGTCACCAGCAGGTACAGGTGGGCACCAGGAGGTACAGGAGGTCACCAGCAGGTACAGGTGGTCACCAGCAGGTACAGGTGGTCACCAACAGGTACAGGTGGTCACCAACAGGTACAGGAGGTCACCAGCAGGTACAGGTGGTCACCAGCAGGTACAGGAGGTCACCAGCAGGTACAGGAGGTCACCAACAGGTACAGGAGGTCACCAGCAGGTACAGGTCACCAGCAGGTACAGGTGGTCACCAGCAGGTACAGGAGGTCACCAGCAGGTACAGGTGGTCACCAGCAGGTACAGGTGGTCACCAGCCGGGAGGTGGCAGCTTCAGAGGCCGGATGTTGGTGCCTCGGGAGATAACAGGACCGACAGGACGTGGCGCCCTGGAGAGCCCGGGGCAGGGCGGGTTGTGGGCGGCGCTGCGGGCGTGGGACACCGTGGGTGTGGGCGGCGCTGCGGGCGTGGGACACCGTGGGTGTGGGCGGGGGAAGGGGGGGGCACGGTCAGGGAGGGAGGCGTGGTACACTGGTGGAACGAAGCGGTATACACAACCTTGGTTAGGAAGGAGGCATGGTGCCGAGCCTGACCCCTCATTCTCACCACACACACACAGCGTGACCCGCACTCTCACCACACACACACAGCGTGACCCGCACTCTCACCACACACACTCAGTGTGACCCGCACTCTCACCACACACACTCAGCGTGACCCGCACTCTCACCACACACACTCAGTGTGACCCGCACTCTCACCACACACACTCAACGTGACCCGCACTCTTACCACACACACTCAACGTGACCCGCACTCTTACCACACACACTCAGCGTGACCCGCACTCTCACCACACACACTCAACGTGACCCGCACTCTCACCACACACACTCAGCGTGACCCGCACTCTCACCACACACACTCAACGTGACCCGCACTCTCACCACACACACTCAGCGTGACCCGCACTCTCACCACACACACTCAACGTGACCCGCACTCTCACCACACACACTCAGCGTGACCCGCACTCTCACCACACACACTCAACGTGACCCGCACTCTCACCACACACACTCAGCGTGACCCGCACTCTCACCACACACACTCAGCGTGACCCGCATTCTCACCACACACACTCAACGTGACCCGCACTCTCACCACACACACTCAGCGTGACCCGCACTCTCACCACACACACACTCAGCGTGACCCGCACTCTCACCACACACACACTCAGCGTGACCCGCACTCTCACCACACACACACACACAGCCTGACCCGCACTCTCACCACACACACACTCAGCGTGACCCGCACTCTCACCACACACACTCAGCGTGACCCGCACTCTCACCACACACTCTCAGCGTGACCCGCACTCTCACCACACACACTCAGTGTGACCCGCACTCACCACACACACACTCAGCGTGACCCACACTCTCACCACACACACACACACACACACTCACACACGCACACACACACACAACCTGAGCCTCACACATAATGTCATGAAATAATCTGGAAGAGCACCAATATATGCCTCAGTTCCTTGTGTTTAAATTTATAAACTAATATTTCTCTTCTGTATTAATCATTTACTATATTTTGTGTTGTCTATTTTATTAAAATTTCTGTACCTCTATTGTTTCTAGAATAAGGTTAACTGAAATTTATAAATGCCCAACCAGTTCCGTTCCGCCAAGGAATCGAACCACGGATGGTGAGTTGAGAACGAAGTCAACTGTACAATGAGACCTTGTAAACTAGAGACTAACCTATTTTGTAAATTATCAGGAATCAAATAGAATGAGATTAAGTCTTGTTCGGTCATCTGTTCCTCTCTCTGGAACCTTGTGGTATAGTAGTTAGTACCCTCGCTTCGCAAAGCACAGGATCTGAGTTCGTATTGTGGGAAGAGTGGGACGATTGGGTAAGGATAGTCCATTCAAATGCACCAATGTGCACCAAAGATGGATTCGAGGATTTGGATGCAGACATAGCTATACAACAAGAAAACTGCCAAGGTCGAATGTGTAATCTCTTCCAGCACGCTCCGCTCAGTATTCGAATCTTCAACGTCAACAAAGTCCTGTAAACAACACAGGAGCAGTGTCTCGTAAATATTGGCTAAAGATTAGTTAATATGGCAGCCATGACCTCCTGTTTATGATTGTAAAAACACTTTACGTCTGCAGCCCGTCCTCATAAACAAAGGCTAAAAGTGATTCCATGCACCAGCCAGACCCCCTGTTTATGAATGAAAAAAGGTTTACACACGACTTTTCAACTGATGACGCAACCCGTTCGTAGAACCAGTCCATTCCATCCAGCGGTCGACCCCAAACACAACATTCATCAATTTTACAGCCCGTCCTCCAAACAAAGATCCAAAAGTGATTCCATGCACCCGCCAAACCCCCTGTTTATGAATGAAAAGCGGTTTACACACGACTCATAACTGCTGACGTTCGAACATATCCGGAACAAGTGCTTCACTGACTAATTTTGTTCGAACCACAACGCTATAAATGCTTCACCCACGTACTACAAATACAAATAATCGCCAACAGAACCTAAACACCTAACCTAACCTATGCCTATTTATACACAATATGCTAATATATTATAATATTAATTTATACTTGAGAAAATTCCCGTTTTGAATGAACAGCATGTTAAAATTTATGAATGCGTCTGTGGGGTTGACCGCTGGATGTAATGGACTTGAGTCGAGGACGGGTTGCAATTTTAACATGCTGTTCATTCAAAACAGAACTGTTCTCAAATATAAACATTATTATATATTAGCATATTGTGCATATTTAGGCACAGGTTAGGTTAGGTGTTTAGGTTTTGTTGACGATTATTTGTATTTGTATTACGTGGGTGAAGCATTTACAGCGTTGTGCTTCGAAAAAAAAATCGTCAACGAAGCACTTGTTCCGGAAGTGTTCGAACGTCATCAGTTGTGAGTCGTGTGTAAACCGTTTTCATTCATAGACAGGCGGTTTGGCGGGGGTTTTGAATAGACTTCGGACTTTTTTTTTTTTTAGAGGACGGACCGGGCGGACCGGCCGACCGGAAGCCAGTCGGCCAAGCGGACAGCACGCTGTACTTGTGATCCTGTGGTCCCGGGTTCGATCCCGGGCGCCGTCGAGAAACAATGGGCAGAGTTTCTTTCACCCTATGGCCCTGTTACCTAGCAGTAAAATAGGTACCTGGGTGTTAGTTGTCACGGGCTGCTTCCTGGGGGTGGAGGCCTGGTCGAGGACCGGGCCGCGGGGACACTAAAGCCCCGAAATCATCTCAAGATAACCTCAAGATAACGGGCTGGATGACGTTCGAACACTTTTCGAACAAGTGCTTCGCTGACGACGTTTGTTAGAACCACAACGCTGTAAATGCTCAGCCCGTCCTCCAAACAAAGATCCAAAAGTGATTCCATCCACCCGCCAAACCCCCTGTTTATGAATGAAAACGGTTTACACACGACTCACAACTGCTGACGTTCGAACATATCCGGAACAAGTGCTTCACTGACGAATTTTGTTCGAATCACAACGCTGTAAATGCTTCACCCACGTACTACAAATACAAATAATCGCCAACAGAACCTAAACACCTGACCTAATCTAACCTATGCCTATTTATACACAATATGCTAATAGATTATAATATTAATTTATACTTGAGAAAATTTCCGTTTTGAATAAACTGCATGTTAAAATTTATGAATGCTTCTGTGGGGTCGACCGCTGGATGTAATGGACTTGAGTCGAGGACGCGTTGGGATTATACTAAGACTGCACTATACCGAGGTTAGGAATTATACGAAGACTGCAGTATACCGAGGCTTGGGATTATACTAAGACTGCAGTATACTGAGGCTAGGAATTATACTAAGACTACAGTATACCGAGGCTAGGAATTATACTAAGACTACAGTATACCGAGGCTAGGAATTATACTAAGACTACAGTATACTGAGGCTAGGAATTATACTAAGACTACAGTATACTGAGGCTAGGAATTATACTAAGACTACAGTATACTGAGGCTAGGAATTATACTAAGACTACAGTATACCGAGGCTAGGAATTATACTAAGACTACAGTATACTGAGGCTAGGAATTATACTAAGACTACAGTATACCGAGGCTAGGAATTATACTAAGACTACAGTATACCGAGGCT
The DNA here is from genome assembly GCF_040958095.1 of Procambarus clarkii. NCBI lineage: Eukaryota > Metazoa > Arthropoda > Malacostraca > Decapoda > Cambaridae > Procambarus > Procambarus clarkii. Next base: position 4,448,945 of record NC_091177.1, read on the forward strand.
AGGAATTATACGAAGACAGTAGATAGTACACAGAGGCAGTAGGCAGTGTAGTGAAGCAGGAGGCAGTATACAAAGGGTATTACAACTGCAGTGTAATGAGGCAGTTAGCAGTGTATTGAAGCAGTAGGCACTGTCCTGTGGTAGTCCATGGAGTTTTGATCACTGTCTGGGACAATGGAGGGCATCCAATGAACCCATCTCTGCCCTTGTGTGGCAGTGCACAATAGAAAGTTGTTTTCACGTATCCATACATTAAAACATTGATTGTAACAATGATATATATGTGCTTCAGCCTACAGTTTAGACCTATTGTCTTATGTATGACCCTCTGTCCTACGTGACAGTGAATACTAGCATTATCCTCACTTTAATAAGACCTATCAAAATCCTCAGATTAGGCAAAATTGTAATTAATTTTGTCAATAAAGATGTTAATAATAATAATCCAATGATGAAAATGGAGCAAAATCTAAAAAAAAACAAATCAAACAGTGCGCAACCAGTGAAACCGGCCTAAGTTTTGGAACCCTAACTCTGAAATCTTACTACCGAGCCATAATTCTCGAAACCCAAAATACCAAAATCCTAAAACTGGAGCCCCTAATACCGAAACCTTAATACTTAAACCCTAGTACAGGAACCCCTAATTCTGTTGCCCTAATACAACAAGACTGGAATCCTGAAACTGGATTACTAAATGCTCAAACTTTAATACTTTAATAATAATATTAGAATAAAGTCTCGTGTTTGCTTACCGCCAAACCTTTTCTTTCTCAGCTCAAAGTTTTTCCCCCCTGTTTGAATGTCCCAGCGGAGTGTTTGTCTGTTTGTTTAGTTCAACACGCTTTGACTTTCACGGAGGCGGACTTCGGGTGAAAGGGAAGGTTAGAAGAATATGGGAGCAGGGGATAGGGGGTGGGGAGGAGGGGGGATAGGAAGAGAAGAAAAGGGGAAAATAGAAAGGGATTGCGAATAAGTGTCACAAGGAAGGAACTATCAGGGGGAAAGCGCCAAGCCATTACGACTATATAGCACTTGGAAGGGGTCAGGATAAGGATTTGGGATGGGACGGGAGGCAGGAATGGTGCCCAACCACTTGGACGGTCGGGGATTGAACGCCGACCTGCATGAAGCGAGACCTAGCATGAACTTTCGCTAGATTCTTAAGCTATTCGTTTATTTCCCTATTTTATATAAATTAGCGCTATTCGAGTATAACAATGTGTAGGAAACAAAGGTTTGGCTGCATGTGCCAGTCAGTGGTAGTCCCATACCGTAGTAGACAGTTCCTTAACTGCTGGCACTTACTATAGTGGAGTAAGTATAGTTGGTAAGGGTAGTGAGCACGATGAATGGGCTAGTGGGAAAGCCAGCTGAAGTTAATGCAATATATCATTTCAAAAGCAGATATGACAAGAAACAAGAGAGTCGGGAATCCCTGCATTAGGCAACCGGCAGCTGGTAAGGCGGAGCTCAAGAACTAGAACCCGTCTCGTTAAGCACATTGAGGTGATTACACACGCGGAAAATATAATACGCTTTCAAACAAATATAACAAAATATATATTTAATAAATAATTATAATAACCAAATAAATCAATGTATGTAATAAATGAATAAAAGCTTTGAATATATGAATTGTTAAAAATAAAATGACTGACGAAAAAAAGAAAAATAGTTGGCAAATGTTAGTGTGTTTGGGAGGCGGAGCCCATGAACACTAGACCACCGGGAGGCTCTGTCCTGCACCATCACTCTACACTGTTTACACCCTTCCTCTCCTCCCTCCCTCCCTCCCTCCATCCATCCCTCCCTTCCTGTCCTCCCTCCCTCCCTCCCTCCCTCCCTTCCTGTCCTCCCTCCCACTTGCTTCACTCCTCTCACTCTCACCACACACCTCCCCCTCCCTCCCCTCCCCCTCAACAGGTATCATCCCAGCATCGTGCCCACCAGCTTCCGTTGCTAGCGGGCAACCGGTGCATCTTCGACTGGTACTGTAGGACACTCGCCCCCTCTCTCCCTCCCCCCTCCTTAATCTCTACTCCCTCCTCATCCCCCTTCCATCATCCTCCACCCCCCCCCTCACTCCTTTCCCTCTAATCCCCGTTCCATCCACTCTCCTTCAAGTTCCTGGATGACCCCCAAATTCCCCTCTTCATCCTTCTCTCCGCTTCACATTTTCTTCTCTACCTCTCCTCTTCCCTCAGTGCTTTTTAATCGTCGCATATTCCAATTCCTTTTCTACCTCCCGGGTTCGATCCCAGGCGCCAGCGAGAAACAATGGGCAGAGTTTCTTTCACCCTATGCCCCTGTTAGCTAGCCGTAAAATAGGTACCTGGATGTTAGTCAGCTGTCACGGGCTGCTTCCTAAGGGTGGAGGCCTGGTCGAGGACCGGGCCGCAGGGACACTAAAAAGCCCCGAAATCATCTCAAGATAACCTCAAGATATAACCACTTCCACTACATCTCTCTCTCTCCCTCCAAGCCTCACGCCCATCAGTTATCCTCCGCTCTTCCTTTGTTATCTTCGTATCATCCTTCTTTAGTTCTCTCATCCTCTCCTCTTCGTATTTCTACCTGCATCCTTATCTACCGTCCTCCCTCCCATCCTGTCTTAATAATAAGACACTGCTGGAAACAACTATAAAGACATAAATGCATTATATTTCTAGACAAATTTAGATAATTGAATCTATTTTAAAGGCAGTTCTGCCTAGTAACACTAAAAATGAGAAAGTATATACAGTGTTATTATTTCTGTAGCAGTGGAAGTTACAGCAGTGTTTCTAATTGTAGTAGTTGTGGTGGAAGTGGCTGTAGTCGTTGCAATAGTACTAGTACCTGCAGTCGTAGCGGGAGCAACCGCACGTTAACAGTTCGTTAACAAGCGTTCGTTAACAGTTGCAAAGTAGCTGCAACGGTAGTAGAAGAATTAACGAAAGTAGCCGTACTAATAGTTGCAGAACTAGCAGTCGCAGTAATAGTAGTAGTAACAACAATTGTAGCAAGACTCCCCAAAAAAGGTCCCATCTTGTCTCGAAAAAATTTCCTCTCGAGTTTGCTATTCCCGAAAGATCATTTTGAATCCATTCATTTTAATTGTAATTAAATAAAAATATATATTCAAGGGGAGAAAGCTTCCCTCTGGAAGGCAACACCTGCTAAGGGAACAACAGAGAAGAAGACAAGGGAAAACAGACCTTCGGCACCACCACCACCACCACCACCAGCCTCCAACTCATTCATAAAATTCTGACAACTCACCATCCGCATCCCGGGGCGAGGTGGAGCAGGTGCATCCTATGACCGTAAGGGCGTCTATCCCTTTCACATGTCCGTGACTGGCGACTAGAAGGGGGTCCTCGGGACCTGTCGCACTCTCACCGGAGGTAATTGCTGTGTGAAGGCGTCAAACTAATGGTTTTGTCTGAATGGGTTTCGTAAGGCAGCGAATGAGGTGGTGAATCCTGTTTGGGCCAGCACACGAGAACCCCCATGATTAATCCAGGTGATTCTGGCACGTATTAGATATGCCCAGAGCGGGTAAGGTGGTTCTGAACCAGATTCAGGTGAACCCGGACGAGTTTGGTTCAACAGGATTTCTCATGAGTTCGAAAACCAGTCCAGGTGAACAACTGCAAGCTCAAACAAGTACAAAGACCAGCCAAATACATCTTTATAATTCACAAGACACCGCTGCATACACCCTCCCCCCCCCTCCTTGGACTTCACCTTTCAGAAACACAAGTAGTGGCAGCCACATTCAGTATCTTCCTTGAGTATAATGGGATGCTACAATGTGCTAGACACGGAGGATTTTATTACATAGTTTCCCTGGACTTGTGACTCGTGTGTGTGTGTGTGTGTGTGTGTGTGTGTGTGTGTGTGTGTGTGTGTGTGTGTGTGTGTGTGTGTGTGTGTGTGTGTACTCACCTAGTTGTGTTTGCGGGGGTTGAGCTCTGGTTCTTTGGTCCCGCCTCTCAACCGTCAATCAACAGGTGTACAGATTCCTGAGCCTATCGGGCTCTATCATATATACACTTGAAACTGTGTATGGAGTCAGCCTCCACCACATCACTTCCTAATGCATTCCATTTGTCAACCACTCTGACACTAAAAAAGTTCTTTCTAATATCTCTGTGGCTCATTTGGGCACTCAGTTTCCACCTGTGTCTCCTTGTGCGTGTTCCCCTTGTGTTAAATAGACTGTCTTTATCTACCCTATCAATTCCCTTCAGAATCTTGAATGTGGTGATCATATCCCCCCTAACTCTTCTGTCTTCCAGCGAAGTGAGGTTTAATTCCCGTAGTCTCTCCTCGTAGCTCATACCTCTCAGCTCGGGTACTAGTCTGGTGGCAAACCTTTGAACCTTTTCCAGTTTAGTCTTATCCTTGACTAGATATGGACTCCATGCTGGGGCTGCATACTCCAGGATTGGCCTGACATATGTGGTATACAAAGTTCTGAATAATTCTTTACACAAGTTTCTGAATGCCGTTCGTATGTTGGCCAGCCTGGCATATGCCGCTGATGTTATCCGCTTGATATGTGCTGCAGGAGACAGGTCTGGCATGATATCAACCCCCAAGTCTTTTTCCTTCTCTGACTCCTGAAGAATTTCCTCTTCCAGATGATACCTTGTATCTGGCCTCCTGCTCCCTACACCTATCTTCATTACATTACATTTGGTTGGGTTAAACTCTAACAACCATTTGTTCGACCATTCCTTCAGCGTGTGTGTGTGTGTGTGTGTGTGTGTGTGTGTGTGTGTGTGTATGTGTGTGTGTGTGTGTGTGTGTGTGTGTGTGTGTGTGTGTGTGTGTGTGTGTGTGTGTGTGTGTGTACTCACTTTGTTGTATTCACCTAGTTGCGTTTGCGGGGGGGGGGGGGTTGAGCTCTGCTCTTGCGGCCCGCCTCTCAACTGTCAACCAATCAACTGTTACTAACTACTAATGTGTTTTTTCCACAACTAGGTGAATACACACACACACACACGCAGTCCTGCAGGGTTCAGTCCTTGAACCTATACTGTTTCTGATATATGTGAATGATCTCCCAGAGGGTATAGAATCGTTCCTCTCATTGTTTGCCGATGATGCACAAATTATGAGGAGGATTAAAACAGAGGAAGATAGTAGGAGGTTACAAGATGACCTAGACAGACTGAATGATTGGGCTGACAAATGGCTATCAAAGTTCAATCTGAGTAAATGCAAGGTAATGAAACTAGGCGGTGGAAACAGGAGGCCAGACACAGGATACCGAATAGGAAAAGAAGTACTTCATGAAACGGACAGAGAGAAAGATCTAGGAGTTGACCAAACCTGTCTCCTGAAGCCCACATAAAGAGAATTACATCTGCGGCATGCGCGAGGCTGGCTAACATCAGAACAGCCTTCAGGAACCTGTGTAAGGAATCATTCAGAATCTTGTATACCACATATGTAAGACCAATCCTGGAGTATGCGGCCCCAGCATGGAGCCCGTACCTTGTCAAGCACTAGACGAAGCTGGAAAAAGTTCAGAGGTATGCCAGTAGGCTAGTCCCAGAACTAAGAGGCATGAATTACAAGGAAAGGCTGCTTGAAATGCACCTCACGACACTGGAAGACAGAAGAGTAAGACGAGACATGATCACCACCTACAAAATTCTCAGAGGAATTGACAGGGTTGATAAGAATAAACTGTTTAACACGGGTGGTACGCGAACAAAGGGACACAGGTGAAACTGAGTACTCAAATGAGCCACAGGGACGTTAGAAAGAACTTCTTCAGTGTCAGAGTAGTTAACAGATGGAATGCATTAGGCAGTGATGTGGTGGAGGCTGACTCCATACACATTTTCAAATATAGATATGATAGAGCCCAGTAGGCTCAGGAATCTGTACACCAGTTGATTGACGGTTGAGAGGCGGGAGCAAAGAGCCAGAGCTCAACCCCCGTATGAACAAATAGGTGAATACACATACACACACACACACACACACACACACACACACACACACACACACACACACACACACACACACACACACACACACACACACACACCATATACATAACGCAGCGCTATATGTGTTTATCCAGACAGGAAAACTTAGCGTCAAGAAAACAGCGCTTCTCTCACCTATCGATGCGGGTATCATTACCAAATACAGAATGAACTGCCGCCAAACAGATCCCCGAAAGACTCGGTATTAGACAACATATGCATCCAAATTGAAAATTAAATGGCCTTAAAACCCTATTAACCCAGTGAACGCCACGGCCGTATCCCCATCAGGCGGAGATCCCGCCGCCTCTAGTGCGGGTCGGACAGTTCCCGCCACGACCAGACCAGACCAGACCAGACCAGACCAACCCGAGCTGGTCGACGCCACCTTCCGACCAACACGGGACAATCAGTATCAGCAATTGTGAGCGAAATATTACGTGTTGACCCGCCATTAACGCTCGTCTCGGGGACATGTTGACGCACAAGGTCTCCAGTGTTCACTATGCTCTAATACAAATGCAAGTGAATTAACAATTAAAATTATATGACCATTGCAACATTTGGAGGACAGCGGAGTGTTCAGGTCGGGGTGTTCAGGTCAGGGTGTTCAGGTCAGAGTGTTCAGGTCAGTGTTCAGGTCAGTGTTCAGGTCAGTGTTCAGGTCAGTGTTCAGGTCAGAGTGTTCAGGTTCGAGTTCAGGTCAGCGTGTTTAGGTCAGTGTTCAGGTCAGAGTGTTCAGGTCGGAGTGTTCAGGACAGTGTTCAGGTCGGAGTGTTCAGGTCGGAGTGTTCAGGACAGTGTTCAGGTCGGAGTGTTCAGGTCAGAGTGTTCAGGACAGTGTTTAGGTCAGAGTGTTCAGGTCAGTGTTCAGGTCAGAGTGTTCAGGTCAGAGTGTTCAGGTTAGAGTGTTCAGGTCGGAGTGTTCAGGACAGTGTTCAGGTCGGAGTGTTCAGGTCAGAGTGTTCAGGACAGTGTTTAGGTCAGAGTGTTCAGGTCAATGTTCAGGTCAGAGTGTTCAGGTCAATGTTCAGGTCAGAGTGTTCAGGTCAGAGTGCTCAGGTCAATGTTCAGGTCAGGGTGTTCAGATCAGAGTGTTCAGGTCAGAGTGTTCAGGTTAGAGTGTTCAGGTCGGAGTGTTCAGGTCAGTGTTCAGGTCAGAGTGCTCAGGTCAATGTTCAGGTCAGAGTGTTCAGGTCAGAGTGCTCAGGTTAGAGTTTTCAAATCCATCCAGGAGTTCTCGTCTAATGACACTTTTAAGGGACCTATTTGATAACTCAAGATTCCGTTCAATACTGTCTTTATTTACTGCAGCCTTAGCAAGGGCGTCAACTTTGTCATGTTCCTGCATGCCAATGTGAGAAGGAATCCACAACATTTTTATATTTACCCTCTTGCTAAGTATTCTTACATATCTACGTCTAGCTTCCAAGACAAGCACGTTATTACTTGACTGCAAACTGTTTATTGCTCGTAGTGAGGAAAGGGAGTCAGAAATAATTAAGCTGTCTACTTCAGTGTTGTCAATAATTTCGAGTGCTACCAGTATCGCTACCAACTCGGCCTGCATTGTGGACGCCCAGTTACTAATTCGGATATTTCTTTGAATTGTGCTGCCATCGGGCTGATGAGCAATAACAGCACTTCCTGCCCTCCCTGTAGCTGTATTGAGTGATCCGTCAGTGTATATGGTCTGTGCAATGTTGTTTTCAGCTTGTATATTGTGAATGTGTTCTATGGTGCTTAATTTAGCAGCAAGCTGAGCATGAGGGTTGCTTGTGATTAGTTTCTTGGTGGGGTATGCAGGGGTCAGGATGTCAAAAGGTACTATCTGCCAGGGTGGAAGAAAGTGCTGTACTCTTTCATTTGTATATACATCGTGCAGTCCCATCATTTTAATATGAGTGGCAGTTCTTTTAATCCATTTAGACTCGCTAGTTCCATTTCGTATGTGTTCTAACAGTGCAACTGACACAATGTTGTTTTTGTTATCACGCAGCAGCTTTAGTCCCATCATAAGATTAATTTCAAATATTCTATCTCTAATGCTAAGTATATTTAATTCTTTCCGCATGTTGAGAACTTTGGTAGTTATAGGACAGCCAAGTATAATTCTGAGTGCTTCATTTTGCATTTTTTCCAGTCTATCAATACTTTTGCCATTCTGCAGGACCAAAGCTGGTGCATGATAGTCTATCAGAGACCTTATATACGCTAAATACATCATTCTTGCTATTCTAATATTAACACCATATTTCGGGCTGTACCCCACTACAGTTCTGAGAGCCTTGAGTCTGTCTCTACATTGTTGATGTAACTTATTGACTGCAGTTGAGGTACAAGGGACAGAGACACCAAGGTATTTGAAAGAAGAGACATAGTCTATTGGTATGTTGTCTATCTTAAGTTTTCGTGGTCCACTTTTGCGGTTGCCAATTTGTCTGTTAAATACCTTAGTTTTAGCAGCGTTGATTACAAGACCT
>NC_091177.1:4462420-4467420 GCF_040958095.1 Procambarus clarkii
TAGCCATCAACGCCATAACCTCTCCCACTCTTCCACTAGCCATAAGAGTGTCACAAGGCAGCATATTAGGACCTCTCTTATTTCTTATATACACCAATGACTTGCCAAATGTCTCGAAAGTTCTTAAACTTATATACTATTTGCTGACGATGCTTCCTTCATCTGTTCAAATCCCAACCCACACACACACTCGAAATAATATTGTAAATAACGAATTAAAAAGTCAACTCATGGATGTCAACCAACAAACTCTCACTAAACATAGAGAAGACCTACTACATTTTATTTGGAAGTAAATCATCAAACTAAATTCACGGTCAGATAGACAATGTTAACATTAATAGTAAAAATGAGGGAAAGTGCCTTGGTCTATACATAGAGAAGAGACGTAATTTCAGTCCTCAATTACAACGCGTAACTAAAACCAAAACAAAAAGTACATACAACTGTAGATATACTGTCAAAAATCAGATATTATGTTTCCGTTTATCTTACACTATACTACTCGCTTATCTATCCCTATCTAACATACGATATCTGTGCATAGGGTTCATCCACTGCAAACTACCTCAAGCCCATCATCACCCAGCAAAAATCTGCTGTCAGAACAGCAGATTTAGAAGACAGAATACTCTCTGACAGAATACTCAGACAGAATATTGTCTGAAGACAGAATACTCTGTCTTCAGATAACAGACTCAGCCCCTCCGTTTAAACCCCTAAACATGCTAAGCATAAACGCACTGCACCCATTCCCTTGTGCTATTTACACTTACAAAACCTTACTCCTAGATTCTAATCCTGATCTGAAACTCTTCCTAGATAGATGTAATAGATCTATAGAAATAAAAAATACACCAGAAATAAATATCTCTAATATTCCCAGTCAGACTAAACCTGTGCACACACTCCAAGCCAATAAAAAGAGACCCAGTAGACGGATCTCATTCCATAATGATTTAAAAGAGTCGTCCAACCTATTATTTCACCCAGAAAGAGAATTAATTTCATCCTCAGAGATTCCCACCTTGTGCTACTGGCTCGCACTGTGTCTTGTGCTCCAAACTCAACCAATTTAATCCTCGAGACTTGGAGTTCCATCTGTATAATCTATTCTATCACTTTAATATGTAGCTATTATGTGGAATTCAACTTATGTTACAATGTACCTATTACGTATTTATGTCTAGCTTAAGGACCTTCCCGAAACTATGCGTGTTAGTGACTTTGAAAGAAATTTAACTATCGCCAATGAATGTTCTCTCATGACCCGATGAGAGAATTGAGAAAATCGAGAATGAGAGTGAGAGAATTCTTGTATATAAATAAATAATAAATAACATTTCTTTTCTAGCCAACCATTAATATAAATAGCTTCAGTATGGTTCTCTAGAATCAGAATTAAATGGAGAACTCTGCAGTCTCTCACGAAGACCTCTACAGCCCTCATAGAGATCTCTACAGCCCTCACAGAGACCTCTACAGCCCTCACAGAGACCTCTACAGCCCTCACAGAGACCTCTACAGCCCTCACAGAGATCTCTACAGCCCTCACAGAGACCTCTACAGCCCTCACAGAGACCTCTACAGCCCTCACAGAGATCTCTACAGCCCTCACAGAGATCTCTACAGCCCTCACAGAGACCTCTACAGCCCTCACAGAGATCTCTATAGCCCTCACCGAGACCTCTACAGCCCTCACAGAGATCTCTACAGCCCTCACAGAGACCTCTACAGCCCTCACAGAGACCTCTACAGTCTTCACAGAGGCCTCTACAGTCCTCACAGAGACCTCTACAGCCCTTACAGTGACCTCTACAGCCCTCACAGAGACCTCTACAGCCCTCACAGAGACCTCTACAGCCCTCACAGAGACCTCTACAGCCCTCACAGAGACCTCTACAGTCCTCACAGAGATCTCTACAGCCCTCACAGAGATCTCTACAGCCCTCACAGAGACCTCTACAGCCCTCACAGAGATCTCTACAGCCCTCACAGAGATCTCTACAGCTCTCACAGAGATCTCTATAGCCCTCACCGAGACCTCTACAGCCCTCAGAGACCTCTACAGTCTTCACAGAGGCCTCTACAGTCCTCACAGAGACCTCTACAGCCCTTACAGTGACCTCTACAGCCCTTACAGAGACCTCTACAGCCCTTACAGAGACCTCTATAGCCCTTACAGAGACCTCTATAGCCCTTACAGAGAGTGATTAGTGTAGAGATCTCTGTGAGGGCTGTAGAGGTCTACAGCTCTCACAGAGACTTCTACAGCCCTCACAGAGATCTCTATAGCCCTCACCGAGACCTCTACAGCCCTCACAGAGACCTCTACAGCCCTCATAGAGATCTCTACATCCCTCACAGAGACCTCTACACTTAGGACTGTAGAGGCCTCTGTGAAGGCTGTAGAGGTCTCTGTGAGGGCTGTAGAGATCTCTATGAGGGCTGTAGAGGTCTCTGTGAGGGCTGTAGAGGTCTCGGTGAGGGCTATAGAGATCTCTGTGAGGGCTGTAGAAGTCTCTGTGAGAGCTGTAGACCTCTACAGCCCTCACAGAGATCTCTACACTAATCACTTGCATTCAGTTAACCAACAGCCAGCTTACAGCTAGGTACGCTCTCCTACAAGACCAAGAAATGCTGGACAAGATCACATTGTTCCCTCAACAGGCGTACCTATTTCTCCTCTCATCACACCCGCATGCAATATGTATGGCTTTGTTTGTCCTTTTCAATTCATTTTTTTCTCTGAAGATGCTAAAATGGATCGTAGTGAAACACAGTAGGTCTATTCAAAGTAAAAAAAAACGAGAGATTTTTGTTAATTTTCTTCTCGAAGGAAGATCAGACAATATACTGAGAAGATTCATGTTAGAATCACTGATGTAACCCCTTGCGATTATATCTATGAACGCGTACGTGTGTGTGTGTGTGTGTGTGTGTGTGTGTGTGTGTGTGTGTGTGTGTGTGTGTGTGTGTGTGTGTGTGTGTGTGTGTGTGTGTGTGTGTGTGTAATCTTTATAAAGCGCAGAATACCTGAAAGGGTCCAGTGGTGGACCCTGAGCCCCAAACACACCCATCCACACACTTCACTGGCGACCCTGCACCACGCACACACTTCACACTATTTTGTAAGAATCAGAATCAACACGGGCGGAGTGTAGGTTCCTCATATAAGTAGCCCTTAAGTGCCCTCCTAGAACAGACTTATAGAGATACTTTTTTTCCACGTCGGTCTTCCAGCCAGCCAGCCGGCCGGTCAACCAGCCCAGTCAAGACGTCAGTTAACCGGTCAGTCAGTTAGCCAATCAGTAAATCACTCAACTAGCCAGCGAGCCGACCAGCAAGCCAGCTAATCAAGTAACGAGAAAGCCACCCAACCAGCGAGCAAACGAGTCAGGAAGTCAGCTAGTAGGCCAGCCAGTAGGCCAGCCAGTAGGCCAGCCAGTAGGCCAGCCAGTAGGCCAGCCAGTAGGCCAGCCAGTAGGCCAGCCAGTAGGCCAGCCAGCAGGCCAGCCAGCAGGCTAGCCAGCCAACTAGAGAGCAAGCCAGCCAAGGAAGGAGGCAACTAACCAGCCACCCACACAAGCCAATCAACAGCAGTAGCAGCAGTTTACTCTGTGACAAACCTGGAACACTTTTTCGTTTCATAGTGTGTACCGAGGGATAATAAAAATAGGAATAAAAAGATTGAGCAAAATCTCTGACTGGTGCTCTGATACGGTCTTTTATGTTAATTAGAAGCGTGTGTAGTTGTGTGGCAAATGTTGACATCCGGCGGTGATGGCCCTCTCCCCTGGCTCTCCAGGGCCCCTCCTCAGGGGCCAACGAGGGCCCCTCTCCAGTCCTCACGCGGCAAATTTGGGCATTTTTGCAGTCATAATTTTTCTTTCCTCGTTCCCCGCTGCGCCATCCGTGGTAATGGGGTCCTCTTGAGCCGTCGCGCCTTCACAAGTGATTCGGTAATTACTGCTGAAGTAATGAGGTAAGCGGCCAGCCACCGCCATACACAACTTATCAACCAATACACGACAGCCTTTGTCAGCACATCTAGAGATTAGTGAATGATTATTTCTTAAAAAAAGCATCAAAATGTGATACAAAATGTATCCTGGTGGCAAGGTAGTGTTAAATGTTGCTCAGAGGTTAAGTTCATGCCTAATAACCAACATTTAGACGGGCTCCTATGGCCCACCCCCACGAGGTCCAGCGGGGGGGGGGGGGGGGGGGGGGGGGGAGGAGGAGCCGCATTACAGACTGCCATCACTAATCAACTGCCAACACTCTCCAATCCCCCAAAAAACCTCCCCTAACCCGCAACACCACCAATCACCACCATCCCCAACACTTCCACTAGTCCCCATCACCACCATAACAACTACCCCCACGCAGACACAGTTTGTGTGTGATAGCCCCAGGTAGGGCTATCACACAAGCATCACAAACACATACACACAGGAAGCCCAGGCAAGAAGTATGACAAACAATAAAGCAGTTATTATTATCCCGGAAGGACAAAAGCTGCCTCAGTTTCGAACAGAAACTCATGCACGTGGGAGACGTCAACCATGATAAGATAGATAAGGAGACACCCCACAAGAATATCATGGAAACATGGCCACCTATGTTAACGGAAGCGGTAACGGATTATGCCAACAAGTCAATGTACATACAATCTTGAGGTTATCTTGAGATGATTTCGGGGCTTTTGTCCCCGCGGCCCGGTCCTCGACCAAGCAGCCCGTGACAGCTGACTAACACCCAGGTACCTATTTTACTGCTAGGTAACAGGGGCATAGGGTGAAAGAAACTCTGCCCATTGTTTCTCGCCGGCGCCCGGGATCGAACCCAGGACCACAGGATCACAAATCCAGTGTGCTGTCCGCTCGGCAGATCGGCTCCCAAGAATGAAGAGTAATGATTAATCAACCAGACTTGGCCCGATACACTGAATAAATCAGACATAAGGGAAGATCAACTTCGATGCCCCCCTTAGGAAT